>NW_026590511.1:2006727-2013157 GCF_907164565.1 Psammomys obesus
GAATGGTGGGTAGGCAGGTGGACAGATGGGTGATGGATGGGTGGATGGGTAGTTGAGTGGATGGGTAGGTAGATGGGTGGGTGGGTGGATGAAAGAAGAAATTAGTGAGTAGGTGAAGCATGTGGGGAGAACGGGGTTGAAGGCCCGCAGCCACTGGCTGTGCTACCCATATTCCTGACCTGATATTCACAACTGGACTCAATGTCTTACTTAGTAAAGGCCATGTGGGGGTCAGAGCTGTCTCACAGAGGTCGCCAGATGGCTCTTGTTGCTAGGGACTGTGAGGTGGGAAGGCCAGGCAGGAATGCCCTCAGAACCTGGATAACCTCGTCTACAGGTGATGCTGGACAGGCAGGGCTACCTGTTTGTATACCCAAGTTTATGCCCTCCCTGGGGAGGTCCTCAGAAATCCTGGAGCGAGGTGAGGAAGTGTGGCCCCAGGGCTGATGTGGAGTCCAAGCCACAGCAGCACCCATGGGGCCTGTCACTGAGAGCCACTTGATGTCACAGGGCTACTACGTGACAGACCTGAACACGCCTGTGTGCTGTGGCTGGTAAGGCCAGGTCCCTGTCCCTGTCTCCCGACAGTGCCCTGGACAGTGCAAAGCACAGCTGCACGCGGACGCCTGCCACCAACAGTCACAGGCCACATGCGGCAGCCTCTGCACCCCAGCCCTGATCTTATCTCTGGCCGGTGGCAAAGTCTCTCAGGGGCCTCAACATGTGGGCACTGTTGGCCTCAGAGGGCCACAGGCCATGCCAGTGGCTAATCGTGGGGACGTGTTCCCTGTCCCAGGTGGGGCCTCCAAAGCCTTTATGAAACTCCACAGAGACAGGGAAGCCTGGTGTGACCCTGTCTCCAGGCTCCAGTATCAGGCCCCAAAACTCTGCTGGCGGCTGATGCTTGCTGACAAAGGTTTGTCTTGACTACACGTTGGAAGGTTTTGTTTGCTCAGTTTTCTTTTTTAGGATCTCACTGTGTAGCCTAGGCTGTCCCGGAAGTCACAGATCTGCCTGCCTCTGCCTCTCTAGGGCTGGGATTGAAGGCGGGCACCACACCTCGGGAGTTTGAAGGTTTGGCCTCCGAGCTTTACCTGTCTGAAGGAAATGCACAGAACAACCGACCTGCACTATGGGTTGGAAGTGTGAAACCAGCTTGAGCTACATAATGGGGCCCAGGTTCAAGAAAGACCAGGGCAGCAGCTACAGCTGAGTGGCAGAGCACCTGTTGGGCACTTGTGAGGTCCTGAGTTCCATCCCCAGCACCCCATAAACCATGCTCAGTGAGTGGCCAACTTCTGCCATCAGGAGAATCAGAAATTAAAGTCATTGTCAGCTACATAGTAACTGTGAGGCCAGCCTGGGCTACAAGGCAGAAAACAAAATCCTGTTCCTTATACAGGAGAGGCATAAAGAAGAGCAGCAAGGCTGGATCCCTGGCCCCTCAGAGGCCTTCCCTGTAACACCTCATGCCATCAGGCTCCTGGATCCAAACAATGCCAAGCCAATAACCCTGTGTCCAGCACACGGCCCTGCAGGACGCTCTGTGGGCTCAAACCGCAGCCCTTGGGGCAGGGGCAGAGCCGGGCTGCAATGAGGGTCAAGGTTACGGGGGAGGAGGGTGGAGTTAAGGAGCACAGACCCTGGCCTAGCAGCCCTCGTCCCCACTCTCTCCCAGACGCTGCAGTTCCCCGGCGCAGGGCTGCGCTGACTGGCACCTGTGACAGGCTTGTTCCCACTAGCCGCAGCAACGCTGCCAGGTCAGGCTTGGATTCAGGACTGTCAAGAGCAGGCCCGGCTCTGCAGTCAACTAGCCATGGCAGGGGCCCACTGCTGGCCATGTGCAGCACAGAGGACAGCCATGAGGCAACATCACCGTGATCCCCACAGTCACCACATCCTGTCACACGGACGCCCTCAGACCTTGTGGTGACCCAGAAGCTGTGGGGTCTGGGGACGCCAGTACCACCCCGGCCCAGGCGTAACACAAGACAGAAAACCCTTGTACCTGGCAGCTTAGCACCCTGAGCACCACAGATTCTGGGGACACTCTTTTATGTGCACTTGGGTCCCCAAGTGTGTCGGAGCACACTGTCCTAAGTGCCATACTGCCTCACACTGAACCCAAGTATTTCCCATGGAGCAAGGACATTGTTCCCATTTGACAGATGAGGAAACTGAGGCCTGGATACCCAAAGAACTACTTGTGGCCTTAACCCACTCCCCTCTGGCTGTCACGCGGCAGCCTGAGCTAAGGGCCTGCTGGGGGCTGCCCAGGCTGATCCCATTGGCCAAAGGGCACTCCATTAGAACAACCCAGCCCACACGTGTGGGTGGCCTGCACTAAGCTGAGGGCACAGAACATGGGGGAAATGGTGTTCCCTGATCCCATCCCAGAGCCTGTTGGGGTCACGTGGGACCGCCACACTGGGGGAGCTCCTGACACAGCAGGTAGAGACTGCACAGTGCCCTGCAGGGTCAGAGGTGACCCACGGGGAGCAACAGTATCCCCATCGCTCACAGCCAAGAGAGGCCTGCGTGCAGTGCTGCAGGCGCCAAGGAAACAGCGGAAAAACGAGGCCCAGACCTGCAAACACAGCTACATGCTGTGTAGATGCTGAGCCACAGTGAAGGCCCACCCAAACACACTGGCCCGTCCACATGCTGTGCCACTGCCTGGACCCTGCCGCACAATGGCCCTGGCCTCCGCCTGGGCTGTGGTGGGGAGCTCCCAAAGCTACGGCACACATCCGCATCCCCAGGCTGCTGTCCGAGCACTGGCACCCCTCGAAGGCACAAGCGCCACAGGGGCTGCCTCGTATTAGGGTTCCAGCTGAAGCAATGGGCCCGTCTGTGGAGAAAGACGCAGACCCTGCTTCCCAAAGGCGGCAGGCCACAGCACAGGGCCATGCAGACACTCTCGGGGAAGTGCGGGCACAGGCTTGGGCTGGTCACCACTAATCCAGCCACCTTGTCCAGTCATGACAGGTCTCACCACAAAGTGGGGACAGCACTGCAGTGGTAGAAACTCTGAATCCTTAGAGATACAACCTGTCCCCTTTGGGAGTCAGGGCCTCATGTAGTCCAGGCTGGCCTTGAGCTCCCTATGTAGCCTGAGATGACCCTCAACTCCTGCTCTTCCGGCCTTAACCTCCCGGGCCTGTGCCCAGGTAGTGCTGGGACAGAATACGTCTTACTGGCAATCAGTTCAAGGACCCCATGGAGGAGGGGCAGCATGGCCTTGGCCTCCTGGTGAGTGGCCTGAAGCCACCAGGGTCTGGGGACAGGAGCAGCGAGTAGGGAACCAGCTGAGGCCTCCTTTCCAGGGCGGGAGGCCAGCCCAGCCCTTGGGCCACCCCCGCCGGATCCCCGGCCTTTGGCCGCCCAGCCCGAGGCTCGGGACAGGAAGCTGGGAGCCAACTGCCTGCTTTATTTAGAAAGCTGGGCCCAGCCCTGCCTGGCCTCGGGGACAGGGATTTCCAAGGAGAGTTCTGGGTGGCTGGCTCCCCAGTGCAGCTCCGCTCTGCCCCGGCCTGGGGCTGCTCAGGGAGTCCAAAGCCCCAAGGTCTGCAGAGTCTGAGGACCACAGGGACCACAAGGGTGGAAGCAGAAGCTTGCTGGCTGGAAGTCCCACCAGGGCCGCCAGTGTCACAGGACAAGCCTGGAGCGTGTCACCCCACAGCAGGGAGGTGCGCCCACTCCTGTGTGGCTCCATTTCTGAGAACTTGCTCGGGTCCCCAGTCAGTTTTGCAAGTTGTTATTTTACATCAGGCACCACCATGCATGACATGGGGAGGGGGGGGTCTAAGCCTGGGGACACTGAGTGATGTCTAGGGATGCAGTTCATTGCCCACCCCGAGGACAAGCCGTAGTCAGTCTCTGCCTGGCTGAACAATCTCCCCAGGCCACATGGGGACTGGCAGGACAAGATGGGATAGGACACGGCGGTGGACAAAACTCATTCCCAGACTGTTCCCCATGGGTGTAGACCCACTGGAAGGGTGGTGGCTTCCAGCCTGGGGAAAGAGGCCAGAACCCTCCTCGGAGGGGGCTCAGGGTAGGGGGTCCCTGCTGCTCCAGAGGGCAGGGCTCCAGGACACTAAGGCCTGGCTTGCTTCCACCTCAGGGGGTAGGGCAACAGGGGTCCCACGCTCCGTACATCTGCTATGAAATGAGGGATGGTGCAGGAGCAGCTGCCTGTAGGGGGTGGGGCAGGGCTCATAGGCAGACTCTCTCTGCACTGGTCACAGTACCCCCCCATAACGCCCAAAAGCAAAGACTGCTAAAGAGCCAAGGTCACGGTCACCTCCTCCGGGAAGCCCTCCCAGCAAGGCCCTGAGCAGTGCCCAGCGCTCATTCCTGTCCTCCCCCTTACCCTTCTGCTCCCCTAAAGCAGCCACTCCACAACAGGACAGGAGCCTTCTGTGTAATGGGTGTGACTGCAGACACAGGTGCCCCGAGGGAACAGGTGGGAGCTGAGCCCAGCAGTGCCCAGGGTGGAGGCCTGGCACTGTGTGCAGGTCAACACAACGCCCTTCAGCTGCTGGCCAGCTTACCAGGCTGCAGCACGGAGACCAGGGAGCACCCCTGAACGCGAGGGGACTCCGAGGCCGGGGTCCCGGCGACGGCACGGAGCTGGGAGGACATGCCACTCTGCTCATTCACCTGATGTCGCCCTTATCAGGCAGCTCCTACCACCGTCCCAACAGAGAGCTGCTGACTCTGCAGAGGTCAGTTGGGGCCACACTGTGGCCCCCCGTGGCTGCCCTGGGGCCTCTGCTGCCCCCTCTGGGCTGTTCTGTCCTCTCCTCACTCTTCCCTTCCTGGAAAGCTGCTTGGAACTCTGAGGGAATCCCAGAATTGTGGGGGGGAGTCACTGAGGCTCTGCGACCCTGAGACCCAAAAGGGCCACAGCAAGAGGAGACAGTGTGTCCGCCCCACTTGTCCCCTCTTTGGGACAATGATGGCATCACTGCCCTCCACCCCTCATAATTAAAGGCTCCCCACAGTCCTTTCCTCAGGTCATACAAGGCCACCTTTTGCCCTGAACACCCATTCCGGGTCTTCAGCTCACCCAGCAGCTGGGAGGGGAAGGCAGAGCTCCCCACTCTCTGTTTTGTAAACCTCCACAGGGCCCGGGCCACCCTGCCCTCATTTTGGGCTCTTATTTGAAGTGACAACAAGAGGACAGCTGGATCTGGGCTCCCTGGCTCCCAGCAACAGGTGTGTCTTGAGGAGTCAAAACCCCAGGGAGCAGGAGACACAAGTTGAGCTGCTCTGGGTAGGTGTCCTGGGGAGAGGACAAGCCTGGACGCCAGGGAGGCAGGACCAGGGCAGGGAGGGTGCAAAGCTGCTTGCTGTCAACCTACCAGGCTCAGGCGCAACAGAAGCCCAAAGGAGAAAAGCCACCCACTCTCCAATGTGGAGGAATTCAGAGGATCTATGGAACACGGAGGGAGGTTGGGGAGTAGCCACGAAAGGAACCAACCATGAGCAAAGCAGGACCTTTCGGGCGTATAGTCCTTGGAGGCAGAGAAGTGGGTGCAACCCTTTGGGAACTGTCCTGGGGAATATGGAAATCAAAGGGGTATCATGGGGGCAGAGCAGCCCATAGGGCAAACCCGAGGCTATGTGGGTACAGCAGAGAGGAGAGAGCCTACTCGGTGCGGCAGGGCCAGGGGCCAGTTTTGTGCAAGAATTCTCAGGAGGGACAGAGAGCAAGTCTCCAAGGGTCCCGGGGGCCCGAAGTGGCCAGCAGATGCAGAAACCTCGCCTCGGATAGCAGGCGCAGGAGGCTGCCCCCGAAGGAATCTGCGGCCTGGGCAACAGAAGCTGGCCACAGAGGGTTGCATAGGCTGAGCCCCGGGGACGGCACGGCGGAGGCTGGCCACCACAGGCCCAAGCCACCTGCAGAGCTAGGGTGCAGCGATCCCGGAAGGGCTGACCGCTGCGGGGCAGCGCTGACCAGTTGCACCGGGGACACCCGGGGTGGCCGGGCCGGCCGCGGGCAGCGGGCTGGGGGGCTCGCGGGGAGCTGTCACCACACACTGCTCGCCCAAGACCGGAGCTCCCGCAGGTGCGGGCGCCCTACGCGCGTGGAGACCCCGGCCGGGCCCGAAGCCCGGGTCGCCCACCCGGTCCCCATGACAGAGGTCCCGCGGTACCGGGACGCGACTCACCGAGCAACAGCAGCTTGAGCTCGCGCCGGGCGTCGCGCTTGTCCCGCCGCAGTTGCTTTTCGATCTCTGCGTTGATGCGCTTCGACTCCTTCACCTCGTCGCTCAGGCAACACGCCATCATGGACTCCAGAGTCATCGTCGCGGTCCCCCGGCCGCCGCCGGCCCGGCCTCGCCTCGTCCCGGTCCCCCCAAGGCCCGGCCCGGCCCCAGAGGCGCGTCAGCCGCCCGCGCCGCGCAGCGCAGCCGCCGCC
>NW_026590511.1:2013557-2022629 GCF_907164565.1 Psammomys obesus
GCCGCCGCCGCCACCCGCAGCCGCCGCCACCGAGCGCCGGCGCCCGAGGACCTGAAGCGCTGCACGGGCCCCGCGACGGGCAGGCGGCGCGGCCAATGGGAGGGGCCGCACGGCTACGCGCGCGCGCGCGCGCGTGTGTGTGTGTGCGCGCGCGCGCGCGCCGCAGGGACAGGGCTTGAGCTCGGCGGGGGCGGGGCCTCGCCGCTCGGGGGCGGGGTCTGGAGGGCGCAGCGCAGGCGCGCGTGAGATTGCGTCGACGTGGGAAGGGGCCGAGCGGTCCGCGGCTGGGCGTGGACGCCGAGGATTGTGGGAATGGGGAGGACTCGGCAGTCCGAGCTCGATTCCTTTAGGGAGGCGAAGCTTTACGAGGTTTCTCTAAGGAAAGGCTCCTCTCGGCTCGGCTGCACTCGGCTCCGCTCGGCTCCGGGAGGTCCCGCTCGGCTGCACTCGGCTCCGCTCGGCAGCATTCGGCTCCTCTCGATTCGGGGAGGGGCCGCTCGACTGCGCTCGGCTACACTGGGCTCCTCTTGGCCCGGGGAGGAGCCGCTCGGGCGACGCTGGAGGCTTCTCTCGTGAAGCCTATCAGATTCCGGCTCCGAGAGGCTGGTCTGGGCTCCTCTCGGGGCATGAGGCCGGGACAGAGGCTGAGGTTCGTATCTGACGTGAGCGCCTGCAGAGGCTAACACCGCCTGCGGATATGCGGAAAGGCCCAGGCCTGGCTCGCGTGCCCACTGTTAAGCAGGCCTACTGTGTGCCAGGCAGAAATGCATGCCCTACTGTACATTCGTGCAGCGCCCGCTAAATACCACACAGGCCACCGTATGAACAGAATGCTTACTGAAGAGTATGCGCTGATGCGGCAGCCTCCGGTAGCTCAGGCATTAATGTCTCGTCTACTGTATACCAGCCTAAGGGAACACGTGATTATATAACTGCCACATTCAAGACTGGGTCCATGAGCTGAGTGTTCTCCAGCGTACACAACGTGTGCCGAGAACGAGTGCTGTGCCTGCTGTATAGCAGACACTGTATGCAGTCCCCACTGTGGACTAGGCACTGATGCAGCACCGCCGATTACTCCACTGTGTGTCACACATTGTAGAGCACCTGCTGTCACCCGGACGCCATGCCTGCCGGGTGAGGAGCAAGCATTAACAGTCTGCCTGCTGCATACCAAACACCAACTGTAGCTGTGCGCATGCGCACGCGTGCATGTTTGGTGTTTTCCAGCGCTGCGGCGGAACCGGGGCCCCGTGTTGGTGGGCCAATCTGAACCCTTCATCGTGTTCTCCACCTTCCAGGTGGAGGCATGAATACACACTCAGTGCCAATCGGCGAGTTAAGAAGAGACAAAGAACTTGAAGGCTAGGCACTGTCTTGGGCGCAGGTCTTGGACAGAGGAGGGGGAGGGTGCTGGCACCTGCTCCCCGGGCTGTCCTGCCTGGCGGGCCGCTGATCGCCTAGCCTTGAGATAAGAGGCAGGAGGAGGGTCAAAGTCTCCATTTACTAGCTGATTGGGGCCTTGGGGAGATTACTCCCCGAAACTCTCCCATCAGGCCTCTGTCCCCACCCCAGGTGTTCATGGCCCCGGCAAGGGGCTCTCCGGTGCCCAGAGAGGTCAAAGTTCCTCTTGCAGTTCACAGGTTTGGCCCCTCAGGCCTTCCCAGATGCTGGGTGACAGGCACATGCCAGCATTCCTGCTCACACTTATTTAGTCCTATTTGATGTGCACTGAGGTTTGGCCTGCATGCTTGTGTGTGAGGGCTTCGGATCCCCTGGGCCTGGTGGCTGTGAGCAGCCGTGTGGGTGCTGGGAATTGAACACAGGTTCTCTGAAAGAGCAGCCGGGGCAGAGCCGAGCTGAGCCATCTCTCCAGCCCCCACAGTTTCCTTTTTCTTGCTGCATAATATTCCATTCTGTGGCTGGAGTGAGTTGTCGGGCCTCTCCTATCCTGGACAGTGCAGTGGTTTCCAGCCAGGGAATGGCCTGAGTCATATTCCCATGAGTGTCTGTGACCATGGCCCTGTGTGGATCCGGGCTCTGCTTTCTTCCTGTTTTTAAAGAGATTGATTTTATCTAAAAGAAAAATGTAAGTTTGTTTATTTTGTATGTGAGGGTGTTTTGCTTGCATCTGTGCACACATGTGCAGTACAGGTGGAGGCCAGAAGGGGGTGTTGGGTCCCCGTGCAGCTGAGTCACAGGTGGGTGTGAGGTGCCTGGTGGGTGCTGAGAATCGAACCTGGGTCCTCTGCAGGAGCAGCCGGTGCTATGACGCTGGGCCTTTTTCTCTAGCCACTGTGATCTGCTTTGTTTGGGGTTCATGGGTTAGGGATCATCACTGGGTTAATTGTCATCAAGAAATTAACCCTCCCCAGGGGCTGAGGGGAGGGCTCAGCTAGTAAGAGGGCTTAGTATGCAAACATGAGGACCAGAGTTCAAATCCAGCACCCACATATGGCTGTGTGCGTGGGTGACCCCGCACTGAGGTGGAGAACACCAGACGGCCAGCACCACCCTGGCCTCCACATGGGTGCACATGGGCAAGCATGGCCTGCCCAACAGAGGCTCTGGAACCCAGACTGTCCTGGGCAGTCTGGACCGCAGCTTTCTCCTGCCTCAGCCTCCTGAGTGTGGGCCTGGCGAAGGCGCCTCCATCCCTGTACTCAGCATGGTGGGACCTTTTAGGGGCCAGATCCAGGCTAACTCTTGCTCTCAGTGATGGTGACGCCTGAGGCCCTGGGCAGGGACACCCAAGGCCATTAAAGAACCCAGAAAGCACCAGGTACGGTGGCACACATCCTTTTCCCCCTACATAATATTTTTTTGATTATCTGGGAATTTCACCTCATGCACCATGCTCAGCTCCCAGTCCTCCGATGTCCACCCTCCAACCCCTGTGACCACCCTTCCCCCGAAAAAGGAGAAAAGAAACTGAGAAATAAAAGTCACGTCCAGTTTGTGCTACCCATGCTCACTGGAGCATGGTCAAAGCCCCGGTGGCACGCCAAGCCTGCCAGGAGCCATCAGCTGTGGAGAGAGCTACACTTGAGCATCCTTACCATGATTTTATTTGTTTGTTTTTCTGAGACAGGGTTTCTCTGTGTAGCCCTAGCTATCCTGGACTCACTCCACAGACCAGGCTGGCCTCGAGCTCAGAGATTCAATGGCTGGCGGTCTAGGCAGCTGCTTTTGGGGGGTACGTGTAGGGTTGTCTCCTAAGCCCTCCATGTCCTGCTCTCAACTGAGTCTGCAGCCATCAATACCTTAGTGAAAGTGCTTCCTGCCCCTTACAGTCAGGGGAGCACGGAGCATGGACTTCCAGGTGGTCCCCAGTGTCAACATGGCCCATAGACCATGGGATTAAAGACCTGAATGTGTCACCAAATCCCCAGCACTTGGGAAGCAGAGGCAGGCGGGCCTCTGAGTTGGAGCTAGTGAGTTCTAGGACAGCTTGGTTTACATTGTGAGACCCCATGTGAAATAAAATAAAATAAATAAAAATAAAAAACATCTGGGCCTGTGATGTAGGCCCCTGATCCCAGCAAGGGGGGGGCTGTGTGTGGCAGGGGCATGGCGAGTCCGAGGGCAGCCTGCAGAGCAGAATCTAGAAGTCACCCAGTGGCTTACTGAGCCTGGGTCTCAAAGAGCAGCGGGGGTTACCACCAACACCAGACAAAGGGAAACTGAGGCCAGAGTAGAGGCAGCGACCTAAGTATACTCCCCCCTGAGGCCCCAGAGCCAAAGTCCAGCTGCCACATCCTGAGGCCTGGCTGGCCGCTCCCTTCTTTCTCAGCCTTGGCCTGTGGACCTTGGGGATGGAGGATTTATGGGACCATCTTGGGCTGGGGACAAGGCTGCTCCCTGTCTCAGAGCCCAGACAAAGGTACAGAGGCCACACAGGCCCTGGGGAGCTCATTGAGACGGACTGGGTGGGAGGACTCAGGGCCTTTGCACAGCCAGGAGATGGCTCCCCAAGCCCACCACGCCCAGCCGTGGGGAGCTGTCTGCCACCTCTGCCTCCAGCCTGTGACTTGCAGAGCCGTCCCCTAGCACCCCTGAGGGACAGGCTCACCCTGTCCTATTCTAATTAAAACATCTTTAGTTCTCTCCTTTACTCTCCTAAACAAAACAAAACAGAAACTCTTAAGATCTCACTATGTAGTCCAGGCTGGTCTGGAACTCACAGCTACCGCCCTGCCTCTGTCTCTGAGTGTTGTGATGGCAGTCATGACCCACATGTCGGCTTTCAGGTCTCCTTTTAAGTCAATAACTGAGAGTTGCCTTCCCAGGCTGCCCCTCTCCATATTAGTGCAAATGAGCACAGACCCCCCCCCCCCGGGGGGGGGGCCAGGAAGGGCAATTACAGTGACCAGGGAAGTCAGCAGGAGGCTCACACCAGGCTGGTCCCAGCACCACAGGCAGGGGACAGGGCTGCAGCCCCAGGCCTCAGCACACACAAGGTCCCGAGTTCCATCCCAGGGTCCATACACCAGGTGTGAGGCACACTGGTCACTGGGAGGCGGGCCAATAGTTCAAGGTCATCCTCAGCCACATGGTGAGTTGGGGGTTAGCAGGAGATCCTGTCTCAGAAACTCTGATAATGAATAGTGATGGAAACCAGACTCCTCTGTGATCCTTACAGCCTCATTCAGAAAACCCCAAATGGGAACAGCCCAGTGTTTGTGAAGGTTGATGGGCAGGCGGTGCAGTCGCTCACACACTGGAATTTTACTCAGCCGTGAGCAGGAGCGAGGCTCTGATAGCTCAGGATGGGAGGGACCCTGGAGGACACGGTGCATGTGTGGGGGTGGGACAGAATTGAGTGAAGATGGCATGTTCTGGATCTGAGAGTTGAATCCAGTCACACACTCTGCAACGTGAAATTCATAACATTTGAATTATATCTCAAAAAAATATGCCAGTGAGTGAGGTGGTCCCGGTACGTGGAAGGCTGAGGCCGGAGGGTGAGTGAGAAAATGAGTGAGGGCCTTACTGGTAAATCTCCAAGACTGTCCAAGGCAAGGGGTCACAGCCTGTGCAAAGGCCCTGGGGCCGGAAGACCTGTGCTGGGCAGCCAGGAGGCCCCTGTGGCTGCATGGGAGGACGGTGGCAGGGAGGAAGGAAGGAGGGGAGAGGGTAGCAGGGAGAAATGTGGCATGGACTGGGCTTTGACCCTGAAGGATGGCGGGGGAGGGTATGTGTGCGCTGGCTCCTCTATGGCGCCCTCTGGTGGCTGTGTGTAAAGGAGAGCCACAGAGGAGGAGCCTGATGGGGAGAGCCTGCGGATCGCCCAGTTCCCGGGTTCAAGTCCCAGCTCTCCCTTTTTGTTCTTCCAACTCCATGCTCTTATAACATTACCCCGAACCCTTAGCCCAGCCTCTTGGGGGCACCTCCATTTCCTGCCTTCCAGGCTGCTTTATGTTTCCTGCCTACAGATAGCTGTGGGAGAAATTTGGGGTGGGGAGTGGAGGTGGGTTTTTGTTTCCTTTTGTTTGAGACAGGGTTTCTCCGTGTAGCCCTTGGCTGTCCTGGAACTTGCTGTGTAGGCTAGGTTGGCCTCGAACTCAGAGATCCGCCTGCCTCTGCCTCCTGAGTGCTGGGATAGATATTACTTGCCCCCTAACTTTCTCACTGCAATCCTCCTGCCACAGCGCCACCACTTAGACACGCACTCCCCAAGAACTGTATTTTTCTTTTTTTTTTTTTTTTTTTTTTCTTTTTTACCTCCCAGCCTCTTTTGAGACCAGACCCAGCCTGGCTTCCTGCAGGACGAGGATCGGAGACCCGTGCGCTCCTGTCCCCGGGGTCAGGCCAGTAACTGGCGACGACCAGGCAGTGACTAGCTGCCTCCTTCACCTGCTTAGACGGGCTGTCCTAACAGCAGTAGTGAACTCCTACGCTTGCTCCAGAGCCTCAGCGCAAACGCTCCCTCCTCCAGGGAGCGCTCCTCAGTGTTATCCTGTGAGATATTCAATCGACCTCCCCGTGGATTCATCCAGACCCCGTCCTTCCTTCCGCCCCAGCCAAGAATCAACAAGCTTCCATTGAAAACATGACCTGCCTATCACACAGCAGGCCTTGTAGCCTTGCAAATTCAAGGCCTATCAACCCTTAGTGAGGGGCTGGGGGCGTGGTCAGGGTGGAGCCCCGCCTAGAACGGCCCAGTAAGGGGCTGGGAGAGTGTGTGTGTGTGTGGGGGGGTGGAGAGTAGGGAGAATTGGCTCAGCCCTCAGTGGAGACCCCGGAACATAGCTGTCACGCTGGAAAGAGCTCCTGGCTTGCAGTGGGTGGAACACGCTGTGGAGCCCAAGATGCCCCACGAGGGACGACGTAGCCCCGGGTCTGCATCACCCTTACGGGACCCCCTGGCCATGCTGCGTCAGTCTGAGGCACCCTGAGGGAGCCCGAGCTCGCCAAACCTGGAAATGACGTCACACACACACACACACACACACACACACACCCCCCGCCAGGCCGTCCGAAGGGGCGGGTGGTGGGGAAAGCCAATTCTGGGGAGCCGCCGCCCCCGAGTGGAACATTCTGGAACTGCAGCCTTCTGCGAGTATCCGGCATTTTCTCACTTTGGACGGTGAAGAATTGGGTGTGGTCCTGGAACATCCTCACCCGCGTCTCCAGGGGCGGAGTCGCTGCGTGGGTCCTGGAGGGCGAGCGGGAGGGTCTGCAGGAATGACCCATCCGTGGCTCCGGGCCTGGCCCAGGTTTAGGAATTAATGTCCGTGGAGAGCTGGCTGCTTCCGGATTCTTTATAACTTAAAAGCTCAAGTTCCAGAGACATGTTTTTTTTCTTCTTTTTTTCGAGACGGGTTTCTCTGTGTGGCCCTGGCTGTCCTGGACTCGCTCTGAGACCAGGCTGGCCTCGAACTCACAGAGATCCGCCTGCCTCTGCTTCCGGAATGCTGGGATGGCAGGTGTGTGCTACCGTGCCCGGCTAAGTTCCTGCGTCTCTACCTCAGGCCCAACACACATTTCAGAGAAAAAGCCACAAAGGAGCAGAGACGACAGAGCTTTGTGCTTTCAAGAGTACCCCAAAAGAGAAGTGATACGGCGTGGGCAGGCACACGAGAAGGATTATGGGAAGCAGGTGATAGGACCATTGCAGGTCCTATCACAGAGGACCCAGGTTCGGCTCCCAGCACACCCCAGGGCACCAATAACATGGCTTGCTTCAGTTCTCAAGACCCCCAGAGCTGTGAGCTGTGGAGATGTGTGCTGGGCAGTCATGAGGACCAGAGTTCGAATCTCTCCCTCGCCAGCATACACCCTTAAGTCTAATGGCACACAGTATGGCCATCAGACATTCCAAGCAGTAGCAGAGGATGACAGTGCCAGCATGTGGGGACACTGGTTCACCTTGGGGTTGGTTCTTTCAAGCCGGGCTCCAGTTCGAGTCTCACTTTTCCCAGGAAGCTGTGTGTCCTTAGAGCGCTGTGTGGACCTCACCGAGCCTCTCACAGCTTCTTACTGGGAGAATTCCCAGCTTCAAATTACAGCAGTGATGTCGCAAAGGAAGCACAAACTGAATTCACTCAGGATGACGGACACTGGATGGTGGGCGTGGGCCACAGCCCGCTCTCTGTCCCCTGGCTGCGACTGCTCCTTCCGTGTACTAAATGGCCGCGGTGGTTTGAAGCCAGAGTGTGGTGGTGCACACCTTTAATCCCGGCACTAGGGAGGCAGAGGCAGGCGGATCTCTGAGTTCGAGGCCAGCCTGGTCTACAGAGACCCTGTCTCAAAAGAGAAATGCACTCTGGCCTCTTTCCTTACTAAGCTGTTTTGTTTCTTCTTGTTTGTTTCTTTGTTTTAGATTTATCTATTTTTATATGAGTTTATCCGCTTGTCTGTGCACGTGCATGCAGTTCCCACAGCGGCCAGAAGGGGGCGTTGGGCTCCCTGGAGCTGGAGTCACAGGTGGGTGTGCGCCTGCATGTGCTGGGAACCGAACCTGGATCCTCTGTGGTAGCAGCTGGTGCTGAAACCACTGAGCCGTCCCTTTAGCCCCTCCATTTTATTCTGGGTCTGGAGTGCAGCAGTGAGGCTGGCTGGCCAGGGCTCCCCAGGGCTCCCCAGGGCTCCTTCTGTGTTCCTGTCCTGCGCACAGGAGCGGCACCTGCGCCACAAGACATTTTGAACCCAGGTCCTGGTGGGCCCATGAGAAGCCCCCTACCCACTCAGTGGACCTCTCAGCCACATTTTTTTTTTTTTTTTTTTTTTTTTTTTTGAGACAGGGTCTTCTGGAGCCCAGGCTGGCTTCAAGCTCAAGTACGTGGCAGAGGGTGGCCTTGAACTCCTGACCCTCCTGCCTCAGCCTCTGGTGGGCCACCCCACAAACAGACGGATGGACATCACCTCACTCAAGGCCTTGCCTACTGAGCACCTCCAGAATCAGGAAAGGCCATTTGGGAGTAGCCCAGGCCTTTCCGCTCTCCAAATAACCCCAGGTGTTTCCTGGGAGACACAGTCAGCCTCAGAATTACTCTGATGGACCCCCTGGGAGGCTGGAAAAGACCTTGAAAGCCCTTAAACACCCAGGTGACTCCCTGATCTGGGGTGCCCTCCCCCAGGGGTGGGTCAGGTGGCCTGGGCAGTGGGAGGTCTCACAGGCACAAGTCTCTGTCCCTGAGGGGCCTGGGGGGCGGGCTTTCGGCGGTTTCCAGTCCCCCAGCTAGGCCGCAGGCTCCCTCAGCTTCTGCTGTCTCCACATAGCCAGCGGGGCACTGGGCGCCATGCTCGGTGTTGCAAAAACCAGGTGTGGTGGCAGACAGCTGTCATCCCATCAGGTATTCCGGCTCAGCCTCAGCTACAGAAGGAGTTGGGGGCCAGCCTGGGCTACATGAAACCCTGTCTCAGAAAGAAAAAAACAAAAAAAACAAAATACACCCAAGCCTTTTGAGTGTTGATCCTTGTCCCAGGCTTTGGAGGTGGATGGAATAAAGGGATGAGGAAGAAATTAATTACCTAAATGCACACAGCACCAATGGGTGGGGAGAGCGGAGCTCACAGCCGCCATGGGGGGGGGGGGGGGGGGGGGGGGGGGGGGGGGGGGGGGGGGGG
>NW_026590511.1:2022729-2103487 GCF_907164565.1 Psammomys obesus
CGGGCCCACCCGTGCAGGTGGCAACAAGGGGAGGGAAAGAAACTCCGACGCGACGAGGGGGCCGGGGGGGGGGGGGGGGGGGGGGGGGCCCCAGCGCCGGGGGGGGGGGGGGGGGGCGGCTGGGTCGAGGCTGAGTGGTGGAGAAACAGGAACCCCAAGTGGCCTGTGTGTGTGGCCAGTTGGTTTTGTCGTTTGCAGCACTGGGGAGCCCATGGCCTGGCAAGCCTCCAGTGCCCGGCCTGGAGGTGATCCTCCTGCCTCATCTGAGAGGGATGACAGGTGTGTGCCCACCATCCCTGGCTCAAAGGGAAGAAAAGGAAATGTAAAGTCCTAAAAATACAGACCAGCCACTCATCCAGTCTTCGCTGCCTAGCTAACACAAGGAATCACCCACAGCTTGTGCAGAGGCTCTGGGGCAGGGCTGTGGGGGGCACACAGGACGGGGGGGGGGGGGCGGGGGCCCCGGGGGGGGGGCCCGGGGGGGCGGGGGCGGGGCTGGGGCTGCAGGCCCTCTGGAGCCTGGTCAGCTTTAAGGTTGCATGCCCCCACTTAGAACCAAGCACCTGACAGTCAGTGCCCAGTAAACGCTCACAGGGGGAGCATGTGGGAGCTAGTCCACTTTGGAAATGATTCTTTGGGTGACAGCCTCTGCCTTGATGACGGGACACTCACCCCAGGATCCACAGCCAAGTGTTAGCCAGGGTGGCCGACCTGAAGCTCCAGATCTGGACGGAGGAGCTCCACTTTCACCCCCACTCCCAGCCCATCCCCCACTCCTACTCCCATCCCCCACCCCACCCCCACTCCCCACCTCACAGAGGGAGGCCTTGCTGCCCAGCAGCCACCTGTTTGCCCTGGCCTTGCACTGACTGCAGGGAGCCCGGGCGGGCGCTCAGTGCTGTGGCCTGTTGCTCATTTGTGTCCCAGGCAGTGAGTGTCCTGAGGTTGGACGCCTGAGACAGGGCGCCATCCTGAGTGGCCCCAGGACGCAAAGCTGCAGACTAAGCATCAGGGGTGGGATGTGGGTGTCAGAGGAGCCCAGACTTCCACAGTCCAACCCCCAAATAGTTCTGGGTGACGGTTTGACAGCCCCATTCTGAGATTTTTAGGTGAGGTCCTTTTGGGAGGTTCCCCTGAGGCCCAGGCTGGCCTCAGACAGATGCGTGCCGGAGGCTGGCCCTGCACTCCTGATCCTCTGGCCTCCACCGCCTGGATACCGGGGTGCATGCTGGGTGTACTCTACCCATGGAACACTGTCCTTAACTGGGGGCGACAGTGACGCCATTGGATTGATGTCTGGGCACGTGTGTCACTCTTAGCATGGAGTAGGTGGAAGCCAGGCATAGTGGTCAGCATTAGCAGGACCCAGGATGCCCCCAGAGGAAAGCCAGGGGCTGACTGAGAACCCGCACTGTAGCACCTCGGGTTGCCCAGCCTTGGCTTGTAGCCCGCTCCAGCCAGTGTTGCGGAGTCGCCTGCCTTCATGCCACCCTCCAAAAGGGCCCAACACAATGCAAACAAGACTAGACTCCCTCTGTCAACTGCTGTGTGACTTCGGCCATGTCTGTTCTCCCCTCTCTGTTCTCCATTCTCTTAGGGACACTGGCGGTTCCTTCCCATTCAAGTGTTTAAGCCAGAGCCTAGTGCAGACAGGGAGTTGGAGGGACCAGGGTTCAGCAACTAGAGCACGGGCTGCACTGCAGAGGACCCCAGTTCGATTCCCAGAACCCACATGGCAGCTAGCAACCACATGTGACTCCAGCTCCAGGGGACCCGACGCCACCTTCTGGCCTCTATGGGAACTGCACACTCAGTGCTCAGACTTGCATATAGGGATGCATGAAATCTTTAAAAAACAAGAGTCAGGCTGCATGGCCCAAGTCTGTCATCCCAGCTTTTGGGGTGCTGAGGCAGAAGAACCCCAAGTTCAAAGATGTCCTAGACAACTTAGTGAGACCTCAGACATCCACAGTCATATATATATATCTGCTCACTAAACACAGCTTGACCATAATTCTGTCCTTCCCAGCTTACATACCATAGAAAATTGCTTGTTTGTTATCTATCTATCCATCCATCCATCCATCCATCCATCCATCCATCCCTGGGCTTTTTGAGGTCTTATGTAGCTCTGGCTGTCCTGAAGCAGTCTCTGTAGATCAGACTGCCCGTGAATTTGCAGAGACCCCCCTGCCTCTGCCTCCAGATTGCTGGGATTAAAGGCCTGCACCACCACCATCCAGCTGACAAACAAACTTCTGTCTCGAAACAGCTGCCATGCTGAAAGGCAGATTCCTGGGTCGGCATCGGCCTGTCCTGACCTCCAGTGTCAGGCCTGTGTCTGGCTCCTCCATCCACACAGGGGCTGGCTGACCTTGCTGGTGTGCCGTCATCTTGAGGTGGCAATGCTAGCACTCAGTAGTTAGTTCAAAAGAGACTGTGCCATGCCGGGGGGCTGGGAAGTCAGGGCAGGGACATGGCCACACAGAGCCAGCTGCTGCTGTGACACTCTGGCTGTGTTGGAATCAGAGGCTGCTGGCAAGCCACAGAGAGGCTGTGTGTATGTCCCAAAGTGGGACAGGAGGATGGTGACAGGGAAGGCTGGCCTGCTGCAGGAAGCTCAGGAGTTCAGGGTTATCCTCTGCTACAGAGTGCCAGGCCAGCCTTGGCCATATGAGACCCTGTTTCTATAGGATAAACTAAGACAATGTCACAGGCCAACAGTGGAACCTTCATGAAAGTGCCGTCATGAGCAGGATCTAGGTCAGCACTTGGCCTCCTGCCTCTGGGGTAGCAGAGTCTGATTCCTGACCCAGGGCTTTGGCCCTGTCTCATGAGGCCTGGAGTCTCCATGGCTCCCTCTTCCCCTCATCTGCCTTCTGTGGCTGGGGAAGGCAGCCAGCTCCTCACTGGGGCTCACTGCAGTGACATTGCAGTGGCCTGGCCAAGCCTTGCTGGCCACTGTTTCTCCCCTCTAGCCTCACAGGCCATGTGAGCATGGCTCTCGATGTTATTTGTCCCCATGTGTCCTGGGTATGGGACTGTTTGAGACAGGGTCTTGCTAGAGGGTTCATGCCGGCCTGGAATTGTAGGAACCCTCTTGCTTCACCTCAGCTTGGTCTGAAATGTTGGGCTAATAGATATTAGCCAGGGAACTAGTTTTCTTTTATGTATTTATTTTATTATTATGATTTTTGAGACAGGGCTTCTTGTGTAGCCCTGGCTGTTCTGGAGCTCACGCTATAGACCAGGCTGGCCGTGAGCTCACAGAGGTCCACCTCCTGAGTGCTGGAACTATAAGTCTGTGTTACCATGCCGGGCATATTTATTTCGGATTTTATTTTTTTTAGACAGTTTTCACTCTATAAACCAGGCCCCAGGTTGACGCTGAAGTTGCAACAATCCTCCTGCCTCAGCACCCCCCTAGGTACTGGGATGGCACAAGGACCTGGGAACTCTTAACTTTTTATTTTGTTTACGCCACAGGTCTCACTATGTAACTCTGGCTGTCACAGAGCCTTGTAAACCAGGCTGGCCTCAAACTCAGAGACTCTCCCGTCTCTGCCTCCTGAGTGCTGGGATTAAAGGCGGAGGCGGCCACCATCTCCTGTAGCCCTCTTTAACTCTTTGCTGTTCTGAGATAGGGGCCCCAGTAGATCAGGTCTCATCAGACCTCACTGTGTAGACCAGGCTGACCTCCACCTGCCTCAACCTACTGAGCACCGGTATTACTGCCTTGTACTTATATGCAAACCGTCTTTTTTTGTTGTTTTGAGACAAGGTCTCTGGTAGCCCAGGCTAGCCCAGAACTCCTGATGCTCCTGCCTTCACACCATAGTCAGTCCGATAACAGGCCTGGGACCCCATCCTACCTCTGTGGGACAGGTGTCACTCTACTGCCCAGGGTGCCCCCTGAGTGTGCCAACCCTCCAGAGAGGACGTGCCAGCCCATAGGGGCTTCATAGCTTCATAAATGCACCCTGAAGCCTGGGCGCCCAGGCTGTGAGTCTGTGGCCCGAGGGGTGGGGGTGGGGACACTGAGGCAGGCCTCGGGGGGGGGGGGGGGCGCCCGGGCGGGGGGGGGGGGGGGGGGGGGGGGCCGCCGGGCCGGGGGGGGGGGGGGGCGCACGGGGCCAAGGTCACGGGTGGGGCGTCCGGGCCTGCGCAGTGCCGGGCGCGGCAGGTGGAGCGGGAGCCCGGGCGGCACCGCGTCGCCATTACACAATAGCGCGGGCGGCGCGGGCGGGCGGCGGGCGGCGCAGGAGGCGGGACGCGGGGCCCCGGAGCTGCCGATCGGGGACAAAGCGCGGCCGCCCGGCGCCCCCCGAGCCGCCCGAGCCGGGGCGCAGCCCGCGCCCCCCGCGACTGACATGATGTTTCCGCAAAGCCGGCACTCGGTAAGGAGGACCCCTCGCGCTGCACCCCGGAGCTCGCCCTGAACCCCAAGCCCAGTTCACTGCAACCCTCCATCAGGGCCCTGCACCCCCGCAGCTCAGATTCCGTCTGTCTCCCCGCCCAGGGCCTGTCCCCGGGCTCCCTACGCGCCCCAGCTCCCATAGGCCTGTTCCCCAGCCCCGGGCGCTGTCTCCGGGCTTCTTGCACCCCAGCACCCAGGCCGTGAGCACCCCACCAGCCCAGCACTGTACCCTTCAGCTCGGATCCCTGAACTTTGATCCCGGCTCTGAGTCCTCCCATCCGCCGCCCATCCCGACTCCACGGTCCTATCTCGTCACCCCCGCCCACCCCCCAGGCCTGGGCCCCGCACCCCACTACAGCCGCCTTCGGCCTGTCTCCCAGCTCGGGGACTCAGGCTCAGAGCCGCAGCACCCCAAGCCCAGGCCCTTCATCCCCTCACCCCAGGCCGCGCATGTCCTCCAGCCCAGGACCTTGCACCCCCACGTCTGTGCTCTGCACCCCCCAGGCCCAGCTCTATCGCTTCCAGACTGGCCTGCCCCCAAGTCCAAGGCCCTGCATCCACCGCCACCTGGGCCCAGCACTTCCTTCCATCTCAGATCTGCCTGTCCCCAAGTCTGGTGCCCCGCACCCCCAATCCAGGCCCCGCACCCCGTCTCTCCCTCCAGCCCTGTCGGGCCTGGCGTCACCATCCGGGCTCAGCGCCACCCCCCAGCCTGGCCCAGCGTCCCTTCTCCAGCGGCAGGCCCGCACTGGGCAGTCTGCCTTCTCCCAGCCCTCATGCTGCACCCTCAGAACCAGGGTTGGGGACACCCGGTGCCCCTACAAGTGCCCCTACGCAGTGCTCCTCTGTCCGAAGCCGGATACTGCCCTGCCCCCCCCCCCGCGCTCCCGGCCCCCCCCCCCCATCCAAGCCCGGGCCGGTCTGCCTTGCTTCTCACCCCAGCTCCCAGTGGCTCTGCACCCCACACGCTGCTCCTGGCCGTGCTCCCCAGATCCGATAATCTTAAACCCCAACTTATAGCCCTGTGCCCCCAGCTGCCGGCCCTGTACAGCACCCCCCCACCCCGGCCAGCCCCCTGCCCCCTCCAGCTACCAGCTCCCTGCCTGATTCTTCCCATGGCTTTGGCTGGGGTCTGGGGGTAGCCCCGCGAGGCAGTCCCGGGGCTGGACAGCTTTGGGAGGGTCCCCTCCTGGAAGAGCACCCCCCCCCCGAGGAAACAGGAAATGTGGGACGGGTAAGCTTGGAAGGTGCCTCTTCCAAGCCGGTTTTGAAGGGAGGCCTGTGCGCTGGCTGGCTTAGAGGGGCTCTCTGGGGAGCCCTCGGGGCAACTGCAGATCAGAGGTGCAACCCCCCAATGGGTGCCTGTCCCCCAAATGACCAGAGCATAAGAGCGCCCGTTGCCTAGGGGCCTCACAGCCCCCTCCTGGCTTCCTCTGGGGTCTGTAAATTGCAGCCCAGGAAGTGGGGTGTGGGCGGGGCGCTCACCCTCCCGCACCCCGCAGGGCTCCTCCCACCTCCCCCAGCAGCTCAAGTTCACCACCTCCGACTCCTGCGACCGCATCAAGGATGAATTCCAGCTGCTACAGGCGCAGTACCACAGGTGAGCCCGGGCTAGGGGGACCCAGGGATCCCCAGAAAGCCATAGAGTTTTCCGTGGCCTGCAAGAAGGCCAGGTGGGGGTGCTCCTGTCCTCTCAGGGCCCAGGAGGTGGGGGCAGCAGGTCAGCAGGTCAAGGTCACCCTCAGCTGCTTAGCAAGTTGGAGGCCAGCCTGGGCTACATGAGATCATGTGTCTAAAAACAAGCAGGCGGCCCGGGGTGCAGAGGAGGAAACCGAGGCGCACAGTGTTCATGGCTGCAGAGTCGCCGTCCCATGTATGGCTCTCAGTTAACACAGGACAGACCGGGGTCGCAGAGAGGGCTAGGAATAGGCTCAGGGTCACACAGCCCCCCTTCTGTTTCTGTCCAGGTAGAGTGAGGGGAGCTTGCGGCTGCCCACAGAGCCCTCCAGTCTGCTTGCTCCCACCACAAATCCTTTTTCTCCGTTCTGACTTGAAACTCATCACCCAGAGGGGTCACAGCTTCCAGGGGCAAACTGCAGAGAGGAAGGGAGGTATGGGCCAGATGGGTCCCTGCCGCAGGGCATCACTTGACCCCAGGCTGGACCCCCATTTCATGTAACCCAGCGGTGAGTGGGGGCTGCAAGCCCAGCATTCCAGCTCTCAGACCCACAGGCAGGAGAATGTCCATGTTCTGGGCTAGTTTGAGGTCCAGAGCAAACCTGTCTCAGAAAACAAGCTGCTGCTGCTGATAATGATAAAGACTTTGAAAGTCCCTTAGTTTTCTCCAAGAAAAAAAGAACATAGTTTTTGTGGAGTGTTTTTATTTTTTTATTTTATTTTTTAAACTTATGGTTATTTAATTTTATGTACATTAGTGCTCTGCCTGCAAGTATGTCTGTTTCTGATGGTGTCGGATCCCCTGGAATTAGAATTACAGACAGTTGTGAGCTGCCATGTGTGTGCTGGGAATTGAACGCAGGTCCTCTGGTAACTGCTGAGCCATCTCTCCAGCCCTGGAGTTCTTTTATTTTTAAAAAAAATTATTATTTCTAATAGTGATACTTATTTTGAGACAGGGTCTTGAGTAGCCCAGGCTTTCCCCAGCTCCCTATGTAGCCGAGGCTGCCCTTGAGCTGCTAACAGCGGATGCCAGGTGCTGGGTCAGCAGTCCGCCCACGGGGCTGCACCCCCGACTTTTTCCACTTTAAAGAGGAATTTAGGATACCATTGCTGTGCCTGCCACGGCTCTGGGTGACCCGTCCCGGATCTGCGGGGTGCATGGTCTCCCAGGGTCTCCCGAGGCTGGGGGCTCGGGTTACAACCACTCCCAGGAGCTGGCTTTTCATGGTGCTGGGATTCGAACTCCTGTCCTTGTGATTGAGCTGCAGGCCCTTGAGTGGCTGACCCATGTGCACGGCCACTCACTTGTTGGTTTGTGAAAACAGGGACTCACTATGCGGCTAGGTGGCTCAGGGTCCAGCCCAATGATGCTCGCCTGGCTTTATTTTTATTTACTTTTGACTTTTTTTCAGGACAGGCTCTTAATTACTCTGTAGACCAGGCTGGCCTCAAACTCACAGAGCTCCTCCTGTCTTACCCTCCCAAGTTCTGAGGGGTGTGTTGGTTTGTTGGTCTCTCCTATTTTGATGAGTGGTGATGGCACATCTCTGTGATCCCAGCACTCGGGGAGGCAGAGGCAGGTGGATCTCAGAGTTCGAGGCCAGCCTGATCTACAAAGGGAATCCAGGACAGCCAGGGCTACACAGAAACCCTGTCTCAAAAACAAACAAACGGACAAACAAAAAACATTGAGGGGTGGCCCCATGGTGAGGTCAGGGAACAGCTTTGGGGATCACTGCCAGGCTTGGTGGGAGGCACCTCACCACCGTGAGCAGGCCCAGCCCTTTGATGGACTGATCCCTCACCCTCACGCTCCTGGCCAGGAAAGTTGTTACTACAAGGAGGAAGCAACTAGGGCCTACACAGACACAGCAGCTGGCCTTGGCCTACAATCACACAGCAGGGGGAGGCAAGGCAGTGCCTTGCCCAGAGAGGCAGCAGGCTGGGTGTGAAGAAAGTTCTTGATGCCAGGACCCCTTGGGGTGCCCCTAGCTCTGTTCGTCGTAGCTCTGGGCCAGGTATCTGTGTGTGGAGAATTCTCTCTGGGTTTTTGGGCTACTGATGGTTGTGTGACCTTGAAGCACTCACTCGCCCTCTCTGGGTGTCCAGTAAGTTACACATTAAGATGAAACAGACAGATGATAAGTTCTGCAGGCCTCATCAGTCCCTCAGGAAGGCACCACCTTGAGACTGCTTTTGTAATTTCACAGTGGGGAAAACTGAGGCAACCTGCCTGCCAGGATTGCAGGAAACCCAGGGGTGCAGCCAGGTGTGGTGTTTGGCCCCTTCTCAGTTTGCAGCTTAGGGCTGCGACCCTGTTGGTGGCACGTGCCTGTCATCCCAGCATCAGTGGGTGGAGGCAGGAGGATCAGGAGTTCAAAGTCATGCTCAGCTACATTTTGAGTTCAAGGCCAGCCCAGGCTACATAAGACCCTGAATCAACAAACAAACCAAAAAGTTTCTAGCTTGACCCTCCAGAAGGCGGGCCCCTGAAGGGGACCTCAGCTGGCTCCCTTGTGTCCTCAGCCTCAAGCTGGAGTGCGACAAGCTGGCCAGCGAGAAGTCAGAGATGCAAAGGCATTACGTCATGGTAAAGCCCCCTCTGGGACCTGGGGGCTCGGGGCGGGGTGACCCCAGACTCCCCACACACCGCAGGTGCCGGCTACTGAGTCCCTGTGGACCGAGGGCGGCCTGGCCGCCAGCCCAGGTAGTGGCTGAGGTGCCAACCCATCGGCTCGCAGCCCGGGCCTGCCAGGTCCCCGCTGTCCTTGGTGGCAGGAGGAGGAGGTGGTGTGGAAGCCAGCCACAGCCAGAGAAGCAATGGTCCCCTCCCTGCAGGCCATCCTGCCAGGCATCCCTTAACCCTTCCAGGACCAGAGCCCACCCCACCCCCACCCACAGTTCCCAGCAGGGGAGGTTGCTGGGGTCTTGAAGAACAGGAGCTCAGTGGACAGGGTGGGTTGGCGTGGCGTGGCTGGACCGTGCAGGGAGAGCCAGGCCACTCAGAAGGCCCTTTCGGTCCCTGACGCCCCTCTCCACCCACAGTACTACGAGATGTCTTACGGCTTGAACATCGAGATGCACAAACAGGTAAGCTTCAGTTTCCCCCGCCATTACCCCAGTGCCCTTCGAGTCCCGCCCTGCGCATTGAGGACACTCCTGTCACCCCCAGAAGTGGGCCCTTCTGTCCCCTCTAATTGCCCCCGGGTACTGAGGGGGGATCCTGTGTGTTCCAGGCTGAAATCGTGAAGAGGCTGAATGGCATCTGCGCCCAGGTTCTGCCCTATTTGTCACAGGAGGTAAGCAAGCCACCAGCAGGGGGCAGTGGGGTTCGCCTGGGGGCACAAGCCCGCCCTCTGTGAACTTAGCAGGGGTGAGAAGAGCGGGAGCTGGAGTCAGACCCCTGTGGCAGAGTCTTCCTTGCATCCAAGGCAGAAAGTAGGGCCCCCTCGGTGGGCAGGGCACGGGGGAGAGGGACTCGAGTAGGCGGGTGACTGACAAGTAAAAGTAGATGACTCCTGCAGCCCAGCTTTCAGAGGAAAGCCCCTGGACAGCCCCCACCATCACCACCAGCCCCCGGGGCCCATAGCACGGGACTTCTCTTGCGCACTCAGGCCAGTTACTGTTCAGGCTGTCACCCCCTTTGATTTCTGTGTACCAATCCCTTTCTGGCTCGCCTGCCTCGTTATCCGAGGGAACTGCCTCTGACCCTACTTTGCCTGTTCCAGCATCAGCAGCAGGTCCTGGGAGCCATCGAGAGGGCCAAGCAGGTCACGGCTCCCGAGCTGAACTCCATCATTCGAGTAAGTGTGAGCCCATGCAAGACAGGTCACTGGTGGGTGACCTGGTCGGGCAGGGGAAAGATGACTTGGACGGACAGGTGATTGACAGGTGTCCAGGGTGGACAGGGGGACAGGTGACCAGGATGGTCAGGAGACAGATCATGGGGACCCAGGGGTGCAGGGGACTGACGGGCGAGCTGGGTGGGCAGGTGTCGGGACCCTGGGCTGACCTTTCCCCTTCGCCCCGCAGCAGCAGCTCCAAGCTCACCAGCTGTCTCAGCTGCAGGCGCTGGCCCTGCCCCTGACTCCGCTGCCCGTGGGGCTGCAGCCACCATCGCTCCCTGCCGTCAGCGCTGGCACGGGCCTGCTGTCACTGTCTGCGCTGGGCTCTCAGACCCACCTCTCCAAGGAGGACAAGAACGGACACGATGGGGACACCCACCAGGAGGATGACGGCGAGAAGTCGGATTAGCTCCTGGGGAGGGGGGCGGGGGAGGGGGGACACCGGGGAGACAGGCACAGAGAGGGCGCAGCGTTCCAAGGGCCACACAGCACACAGCTGGGTCACTAAGCAAGCTTCCAACCCCAGTCCTGGTTCGGCCTTCTCGCTCTGCACCCTGGGCCTAGGGGACCCCAAAGGGACACCTCAGACTACAGGGAGCCGGGAGGAATCCCCCACCTGCAACAATTCCCCGGGCCACAGCCACCAGCCTTGGCCCAGAATGTACACAGCGCAATGCTAGCTGCCCCTTCCAGCCCTGTGCGCCCTGAACTTGGCTCCCGTCCCCCTTCTCTGCTTCCCGCACTGCACACCCGCTAGGTCCAGATCCGCCCCAGCTCACCCAGCCCCGTTCCCTCACCCACGAAAGAAGGGGACAGAGGAAGCGATGGCGCGGGGACTGCAGTGGGGCGGGCACCCCGCAAACTTCCCTTCCCCCCTCCCCCAATAAACGTGAGGGTTCTGAAGTCGGTTTCTTCAGTATTCTTTTGTCGTCCCAGTATTCTATAGCTTGTCTTCTGAGAAAGAAAAAAGATAAAGACGTTGAAAACACGGAAGCCCCATGCGTGTCTGTGTATATAGTTAGCTTTGGTGCGTCGTCTTGGCCTCCGCCGAGAGAGGTGGAGGGTCGCTGTCCTAAGGGTGGGGGTCTAGCTGTGCCTTTAAAATAAAAACATGAAAAGGTTGGCTGCTGTGTCCCTGCCTCTGTCTTGTGGGGTGGGGACCCCTTTATTTCAGGGCACCCCGGGTCCCACAACAAGACCTCCCTGGAGCAAGCAAAGGCCCAGAGAGGATGAGCTGGCGACCGGGGTCGCACAGCACAAGCTCAGTGTTGTTCCAGAGTGCCTTGGTTATCTGAGAGAGAGCCTGAGTGCTCTCAACTGGGAAGCCTCAGCATGCCTATCTGTTTGGGGCCTTTTTTTTTTTTTTTTGTTTTTTTTTTTTTTGTTTCTCGTTTTACTTTTTCACATTTACTGGTTTGTTGTGTGCGTGTCTGGTCTGAGGACACCGTGCAGCGAGGAGTACCCTGTGGCCTGGGGAGCAAACTCCGGCTGCCAGACTTCACAGCAATCTCCTCTACCAGCGAAGCTGTCTCACTGGCCTAGTTTTCGTTGTTTTTTGAGACATGGACTCACTGTGTAGACCAGGCTGGCCTCATAGAGATACCCAGACTACATTTGTGTTTGGTGCAGGTTCTCGCTAGAGCCCAGGCCCAAGCCCCATGAAGCCTGGAGTTCACCCTGGATCTTGGGGTACTGTGCCTACTTGGGTTCTTAAGCTAAAGAGTCAGAGCGTCGAGAGTGACCAAGGCTTCTCCAACCTGTGCTTCTGGGCAAGCAATTGGAGGAGTCGGAATCGGGGTCCCTTTGTCCCCAGGGCTCCTGTGGGAGAGTCCTGCCAGCAGCTGGGCTGGGGGGGGGGGGCGTTCCCAGGAAGCACTGAGCAGCCTGACCTTGGGAAATTGATCAGCTGAAGGGCTGTTGGTGGCTGATGAAGGGAGGAGGGGCGGGGAGAGGGATGAGGTTCCCAACTCATGCCCAAGACTGGAGCCCAACAGGCAGCGTCAGGGACCAGTGACCCCCTTCCTGATGTCCCTTCCTCAGGGATTTTGCTGATTTTCTGGAGTCCTCCAGGGGATCTTCCACTACTCTGGCTCTGTGGCCCCATCCACTCTGTGGCTCTGACATCTTTAATTTTGGGGTCAGCCTGTGGCTTGGAAACTCTTGGGACTATAAGTCCCCACAGGGCCAGGCCACTTCCCACAGGCTTCATGGAGGCTGGGGGCCCAGGGCTCACACAGACCCTACCCTGTCCTACCCTGTCCCCAGCAAGGAGAGGACACCTCAGGCAACGACTGTCCCCCTCCACCTGGCCTGAGAGACTGCACCCTAAGGCTCATCCTGGGGTGACGATGGTGAAGTGGGTCTCAGATATGCCCCACTTTCCTGTTGTGCAGATGGGGAAACTGAGGCCCATGAAGCACAGGAAGGCTACAAAAGAAGGCTAGTCCCCTCTGGGCGGCTAGTCTTTTTGTTGGGGACCCCTATAAAGACAGCCAGTGGGGGAGACCAAGACAGTATCCCCAAACCAGCACCGAAGCTTGCTGGGCATTACCTGGCTTCAGCTGACACCTGAACAGGAGAGAAGCCCAGAGACGGAAGCAACAGGATCAGGTCCATAGCCAAGCATGCTTTTTTTTTTTTGTTTTTTCCAAGGCAGAGTTTCCCTGGTTGTCCTGGAACGCTTTCTGTAGACCAGGCTGGCCTCGAACTCACAGAGCTCTACCTGTCTCTGCCTCCCCAGTGCTGGGATTAAAGGCATCTGTCACCACCACCCAGCTAAAATCCAACTTTTTCAAAACCTGTTTTAGTGTAAGAGGAGAAAAGAGAAGTTTACAATAGTGATGTGGGGAAGGGAGGGACGGGGGGGGGGAACAGCCAGACCAGACTAGACCCAAGTGGTGGACAGGGAGTGACCTCCTTTCCTGGTCTTTTTCCTGCCAGTTTCTGACCCCGGGACAGGCCACTGTGGCAGCACTGCGTCTCCAGGACCCAGTGTCCCTCCCCTCCCGCCCCCCCCCCCGCAGATGCTCTGAGCTCCGGGAGAGAAAACTGCTCAAAAGCTCATGGAGAGGGGCACCTCGGTCCTGCTGGGGTGCCAGAGGCCACAGGAGCCTTGGTGGGTGTTTGAGCAGGAGAGTGGAGCAGATGTGAGTAGTACAAGATCAGCTGGGACCAGGATGAAGAGGGAAACTGAGGCTAGACTCCAGAGAGGGAGACCTCATGCTGCTGCTGCCTCTTGGGGTCCTCCTGCAGCTCTGCCTCTGATTTGCACCCCCTTTCTCTGTTCCCTCAGGCTGTGAAGCTCTTTATCCTTTGCTGTTCCTGCTGAGTCCCTCCTCCTCTTCCCACGTGTGTCCTCCTCACCCTCCCCTACAAACCGCTCCACCACCCGGCTCCCTGGGCCCGGCTGCTGGCTGCCAGCCAAGCCCCAGACAACCTTGACCGCCTCTTGCTGCAGCCTTCCCTCCTCCCCTCCCCTGCTCCTCCTCCTCTTCTCTCTGCTCTCCTTTTCCTCCTCCCCCTCCAGCTTCATATCTCTTCCCCTCCTCCTCCCAGCTCCCCATCCAGGCCTGCAGGTGGCCCTCTGGTCTCTCTGCTGTGGCTAAGGTCCCGGAGCAGGGGTAGAGGTGGCCTGTATTTGGCCTTAGATGTGGGTTGGTGGCCCCCAATCCTGGCTCATGAAAAGAGCTATTTCGCTTTGCTGTTTGGCCCCAGGCTGGTCCCCAGCCCTCTCTGGGTCAGTTTTACTGTCCTGCAACCCAGATGGATAAAAGAGAAACAAGGCCTAGTAGGTGCAGTAGGGGAGCTTTCCCGGCTAGCATGGACCAGGTCCTGGGTTCATCCTCAGCCCCAGAAAAGGAGGCCCCCCCAAAACACAAACCCTCAGAACCAACCAAACCTGTTCCTACGGGGCTAACTTCAGTATTTATTAGGCATCACAATATGCAGGCTGTGACTGTGTGCCAGGGACCCCGGCAGCCCTCCTCCCCCAGGACACCCATAAAATGGGGGTGAGGGCAGGAAGGCAAGAAATGGGGCAGATTGCACAGTGGCAAGAGGTGACTGGAAGAACAGAAGGCGACCAGGATAGGCATGGCCGCTACAGAAACCGAGGGAGCCGGCCCGCTTAGGCCTGGTCCCCACCCTCACCAGGACCCTGCCTCTCACTAGCCAAGGTCTGGCATTCTGCAGCAGATGCAAGGGCCTCCAGGTCCCAGCCTGCTGTCACACAGCTGGGCAGTTTAGAGATGTTCCTGAGGACAGTTGGGAGCTATGGAATGTCCTTGAGCTTGGGGTGAACACTGAGACAGGGTTCACCTTTTAGAGGGTAATCAAAGATGTTGGGAAATAAAGTCACAGCCTTTCTGCGTGGTGCAGAGTGACATCTCCTTTCTTTCTCTCTCTCTTTCCTTCCTCCCCCTCTTTATTTTCAAGGCTGGGTGTCTCTGTGTAGCCCTGGCTGTCCTAGAACTCACTCTGTGGAACTCAGAGATCCACCTGCTTCTGCTTCCCTGAGTGCTGGGATTAAAGGTGTGCAATGCTTACCCATGCCATGTGGGTAAGCATTTTCTAACCTCACTGTAAGTCTTTTTTGGAACCTCCTAGTTCAGGAGGAGGCCTGGAACGGCCCCCTAAGAGCAGGGTTCCAGGGTTCACAAGCCCCCTTCATCCACCTAGCTGCTCAGTTATTGTCTAGCAAGAAAATGCGGCTCCCTACATCCTCAGCCAACCCTGGTGCTTCCCCCGCGTGCCAAAGCTGCAGCCCACCCTCCCTCTACTTCCCCCAGTCACAGTCAGAAGCTGACTCAGGGGCCCACAAGCAAGGCCAGGCGTCAGAGCTCCCCACTTTAATTCGACCAACATTTAGTTAGAGGGATTGCTAATGAGCCAACTCCTATGCTCTCTGCAGAACCCCAGTATAAAAAAACGCTACATCTAGGAAGCCTTGGGACTTTTCTAAGCAGCTTTGTGACTCCAGGCTCGGCCTTCCCGGGTTTATCTCCTCCTGAGTCCCCTTGTTAGCCTAGCCCGGGCCACAGCAGGGGGCAACTCTCTGGGAAAACCAGGCACAAAGTTTGGGGTAGGGGTAGCTCCCCATGTTCTGGGGGAGAAAATGAATGTATGTGAGCGCGAGTGCATGATTTTTTTTTTTTTTCCTGCCAAGCCAGGCAGGGAGCTAGGGCTCAGAGGTCACCCGCGAGCCATGGGCCAGCAGGAGGGGACCGGCCTGGCTGGTGGCCCAGTGGCTCAGCTGGGGGCGCGGGGAGGGGGAGGTTGGCGCTGTCGGAAGCCAAAGGCTTTGGCCTCCCTGAGGGAGCCGCTTTCCCGGCCCGGGTCGGATCAATGGGCTGTAATTATACCGCGCTGGGCCGGGAGCCGGCGGGGAGGGAGCGGGAGCTGGCAGGAGGGACGCGGCGGGCGGGGGCGCGGGCCGAGCGGACCCACGTTACTTTGATTGACAGCCTGAGCCGATGCGGCGCGCGGGAGCTTCTGGGATATGTAGTTTTTGCCCCCTCCCTAGCTAGAACGCTTGCTAGCAGCTGCAATGTCCTCGCTGGTAAACCGAGGCACGCTCAGCACCTCTAAACTCCCAACTTCCTGTAAGCCCGTTCCACCCCCTCCTGTGATTTAATGGGTCAAAAGACACAAGCTTTGGACGCGAACCGGGATAAAAAGAAAATCTCAGCCATTCCCTAGGCGGCCAAGGTGACTTCGGTATTCTTTGCCTCAGTTTACCTATCTCTAAAACAGACCGAAGGGCGCAGTGGCTGCCGGGCCCTGGCAAGTAGTCACTGAAGTGAGGGACTTATAGATATGTATATTTTTTTAATATGAGATGTTTTGAGACAGTAGCCCACCTTGGTCTCCACCTCAATCATCCTCCTGCCTCAGTTTCTCAAATGCTGGGATAGCAGACATCCTCTGCCACAGCCGGCTTCAAGGGGCTTTTATTTCTAAAAGGGACCCGGGATGCTAAGGGACCACCACGCGGGTCCCCACTCTCTCCGGGTGGGGGAAAGCCGCACTCCCCAGCCCCACCGGGAGCTTTCCTATTGGCCCAGCCCAGCCCACCGCCTTCTGCTATTGGCTGCCGAGTACCCGGAGCTCATTGGCCATGGCTCCGGGTGACGTCAGAGACCCATGTGGGAGCTTCGGGAGGCGATTGGTGGGCGCGTCCGGCCAACCACGGCGGAGGTAGGCCCATCCCCGGCCGCGGGGCGGCCAGTCTGATTTAAGGTGGTCCGAGCAGTCCCGCGTCCGGCTCAGAGTCGCAGCCTTTTCCCTCTTTTCTCTGCTTTTTCTCCGCACCGTGGAGAACCGCGGAGCCTGCGTGCACCGAGGCAGGGGGCGCACTGGGGAACCCGGGGACCAGGATGACAGGGAAAAGGCGGCTCAGAGGGTGGGAGGCTCCGCCGGTGCTCCCCACTTCGCTGGGTGTGATGGCTGTGCACCCCACGGATGGGGTGTCCCAAGGGAAACCCCAGATCATATCCTCCGCTTTCACTGAGGCTCAGAGCCTGTGGCTTCCCTGGTCGCACAACAGAGAGGCAGTGGCCCCCTTTCTCCAGGAAGCCCTTTGGGTCCTAGACTCAGGCCTTGACCCTCTCTGGGGTGGGGGTGGGGGAGTTCCTCTTAACCTTGGCTTTTTCTTCATAGCTGGCCTTCTGTGGAGAGGCTGCAGAGGGTGGGCTTGGGCTGATCTTAGTAAGATGGAGATAGCAGTGGAGGGGCGGGGGGAGATTCCAGGAAATGAGAACCCAAGAGTCAGAACTCAAATTAGGTCCTTTAGGTCATCCGGGATAGGGTGCTGGCGCGGAGTGTGGCTAGCACAAATAATGCAAAGAGGGACTGTGGCCTCCGGGTAACAGGGAGCCAGGGGAGGCTGTGCAGGGTTAGAGCACCGAGCGTCGCTAGCAGGAAGGATACGTGGGGCGTGAGGGCGGCTGGTCTCGGAACTGTCCAGTGACATGGTGACACACACCTGCGGTCCTGGCTCCCCAGACTGAGAGCTTGATTTGGGGAGACGGAGAGGGCTGGCCAAGGCGATGGCGCAGGGGGAGGAGATTCTGGGGTTCCAGGGCCTCCGGGGATCAGAAGTTCTCTGACCCCAAGAGCTGGGAGTCAGGAATCGGCGGCGCCTGGGGGTGGCGTGTGGGACGTACTGTTTTCTCAGACTCCCCGGGAGCCAGTGTGATCCTTGGTCTCGCCCCACTGCCCGCTTCAGTTCTGAGCCAGGCCCTGCTGGGGTGGGGTGGGGTGTCTGTGGCCTGGACAGCCACAGGGACAGAACGACCTACAAGGAAAAACGATCACTAGAGAGTAGACCAGTCTCACAGAAACCAGGACGGAGGAGTAAAGGTGAGTTCCGGGTAGCAGGTGCTGGGAGATGCTTCAGGTGTACCAGGAGAGGCCTTTGCAGGGGAGAAGCTGAGTGGTCGGAGCCGGGAGAGAATGTTCCACGGAGAAGGAACCGCTCACTGTACGGCATCTGCGAAGGTTTGAGGCTGGACCAGGCTGGTCTCACTCCAGAGACTGACTCCACTCCTGACCACGCCCCTCGCTGGGTCACTCTAGGCGGGGCTCCACCCTGACCACGCCCCCAGCCTCTCCCTGGGAGATTCTAGGCGGGGCTGCATCCTGACCACGCCCCCAGCCCTCACTGGGGAATTCTAGGCGGGGCTCCACCCTGACCACGCCCTCAGCCCCCACTGGGGGATTCTAGGCGGGGCTCCACCTGACCACGCCCCCAGCCCCTCACTGGGGATTCTAGGCGGGGCTCCACCCTGACCACGCCCCGAGCCCCTCACTGGAGATTCTGGGCGGGGCTCCACCCTGACCACGCCCCCAGCCCCTCACTGGGGAATTCTAGGCGGGGCTCTACCTGACCACGCCCCCGGCACCCTCACTGGGGAATTCTAGGCGGGGCTCCGCCCTGACCACGCCCTCAGCCCCCACACTCGGAGATTGTACGTGGTAGTGGCTCTCCATGGAGTTAGTGAACGCTCAAGAGGGCTAATCTTTGGGTCTTTCTTACTGTCACTTTCTGGGCCCACGGACTTTGTAAGGTTCCATCTACGACGTCAGCTTCACGGAGCCCTCCCTCACACATATGGCACCAGCGGCTCGTGTTTGTTACCCTCTGTCATCGCCTGTCTACATTCTTGCTGTGGACACGCGGCTCCTGACCAGACAGCTGTGATCTTGGCTGGTTTGTGGCTCATCTCCCGGTTTGATCAGAGAGAGCTCCGATCTGTCCTTTCACGCTGGAAGTCCTGGGTTTCGGCTAATATCCTTCCGCTACAGAGCACTGTCCACGAGTCCCGCAGAGGCCCTTGTCCCCTGTAGATAACAGAAGTCCAAATGTTAGTCTGGGTGTGAGGTCTTTTCCCCATGATCGTGACCCACTGTTTCCCGGCGCATAGCAGTCCACAGGCATAATACAGGCATAATACATTTTACTGATGACAGAACGATGAGGTTTCTTCCTCCCTTTCTTTATTTTGTTTTTCCTCCCCGCCCCCCCGCCCCATTTATTTACTTTTTTAATTGTTTCACAGCCTGTTCCAGGGTTTTGGTTTTGGGACAGGGTTTCTCTGTGTATCCTTGACTATCCTGGAACTCGCTCTCAGAGACCCGCCTGCCTCTGCCTCCTGAGTCCTGGGATTAAAGCCGTGCACCACCAACGCCTGCTTCTGGGGTTTCTTCAGTGTAAAACTATTGAGTAAAGAGCTGTCCGGTTCTGCCAGATTTGGAAACAAAGGTTGGTTCCTGGGAAGGGTTCTCTGGTGACAAGTGGCTTCTCAGCTCTGAGAGACACAGTTGGGCTCATTCAGACTTGAATGAGCCCAAATGCACAGGCCTGTCATCCCAGCTGAGAAAGGGGCTGAGACAGGGTTCCAAGCTCAGGTTTTGGAGAGGCAACTTATCAGGGCCTTGTCTTCAAAAGTAAAAGGGGCGGAGCCCCCGCCTAGACTCTCCAGTGAGGGGCTGGGGGCGTGGCGAGGGTGGGGCCCCGCCCAGAATGCCCCAGTGAGGGCTGGGGGCGTGGTCAGGGTGGAGCCCCGCCTAAGATGCTCTGGTTTTCTGTACTAAGTTTGAGGTGTCTGGTCTCAGCCTCACGGAGGAGGCCACCCAATTGTCTGGGAGTGGTACCAGCATGCAGGTCAGCCCTGGGCTCTGAGCCTGGCCAGGCTGCCCTGGGCTCCGTCCTGGTCCTCCCCAAAGTCGGGGCAGCATTGGCTGGCAAGCGTAGCCTGGGTCTGCCCTTCTGGGACAGGTGTGTGTCTCTACCTCGTGCCTGAGGGTGTTTATCCTTCATGGGCGCAGTGTCTCTCTGGGTCAGAGAAGCCACTGGCAGCCCCAGGGCCCCCAAAGCGCGCACTGAGATTTTTTTTCCCCCTAACTTCTCTCTCTCTCTCTCTTTCGAGTGGGGGTGGAGCGGGAACACTAGGTTCCAACCCACGCCTCAGTTTCCCCAGCGGGTCTTGGGAGCCGAGGAAGCAAAGCAGGCGGGGGCGGTGGTGCCACCTTAAGGCGGGTCCCGCCCGCGGCTCCCAGCCGAGCCCCGCGGAGGGAGGCGGCTCCGCAGCCACCGCGGCCACCAGCGCCGACCCCGGGCGGCGGCCAAGGACCTGCGGTGCAGACTGCAGCTGCCCCCGGGCTGGACGATCCGGGGCGCGCTGGCGGGAGGTGGGGGCGCAGCGCGGGGTCCGCGTCCCTTGCCCCGGTAGGCTCTCCCTGGCTGCTCTTTCTTTGCGTAAAAAAATCCCTCCCCCAGCTCCGGCTTCTCTCCCGGCTTTTCCAGCCTCAGTCTCTCTGCACCCCAGCTCTAGCTTTGCACCCCAAATTCTACCACCAGCTCCGCCCCCGCACCCCACATTCTATCCCCAGCCCTGCCGCGCATCTCACATTCTCTTCCCAACCCCAGCACTGCACCCTAAATTTCTCTCCCAGCTCTAGCTCTGCACCCCAGTTTTTCTTTTGCCACATCTCAAGCCTCCGCGAAGCTGGGGGGACCCTTCTCCCACCCGTCCATCAACAGGATGTACCCCCAGGGAAGGCACCCGGTGAGTACGCAGACCTCCAGGCTGCAGGAGGTGGGGACGAAGGAGGGAACCCCTACCTGCTGGTGCCCTGGAACTCACCCCATGCCCTTCCCCTCTGCCCCTCTCAGAGCCCTCTGCAATCTGGCCAGCCTTTCAAGTTCTCAGTCCTGGAGATCTGTGACCGGATCAAAGAGGAATTCCAGTTTCTCCAAGCTCAATACCACAGGTGAGGGGGCCCCAGCTCTGGGCACTGGGAGGCCCCAGGGATGTGTGTGCTCGAGCGGGGCATCCTGGAGAGGGTGTGGTCTCCGGGGCAAGGGGCGGAGTTCACCCCCGGGCCTACCGGAGGGCTTCCTGGTAGAGGTGGTTCTCCCAGGGTGAGGTGAGTAGGTTCTAGGAAAGCCTTCCCTGAGGAAGGGTTTGATCCCGGGAGAGTAGGCCTGACCTCACCAGGGCTGGGAACAGTGTCCAAAAAAGTGGGGAACAGGCATCCCCCACCTGTCACTGTGGAAACTGACCCATGTGGGCTGTGGCAAGGGAGCTCCCCCTTTTCTGTCTGATCTTCCCACCCAGCCTCAAGCTGGAGTGTGAGAAGCTGGCCAGCGAGAAGACAGAAATGCAAAGGCATTACGTGATGGTAAGGTCCACCCTGTCCCTTCTGTGTGTACCCCTCCCTCCCCCCACCCCCCACCCCGTCTTAGGGACTGCCTGCTTGTCCCATCTCTCTGAGCCCAACCATGATCCCCCAACTGGGTCCACATGAGACATCTGTGTCCTGCCCCCCCCCCCAGCTGGGCCCCTCAGGGCTCCCAGGGTGGGCTGGCTGTCCACACTGGCCAAGACTGTCTCCTTTGCAGTACTACGAGATGTCCTACGGGCTCAACATTGAGATGCATAAGCAGGTGACTGCGGGGGCGGGGCGTCTGGGGGAGGGCTCAGCACACTCGTGGGGGCCTGGCCTCCTCGGGCATCTGCCGGGAGATTTTAGTCTGTGACAGGAAGTAGTCTCAGCACTTAGGGAAGGCGGCCTGAGTGGGAAGAGCAGGGGGAGTGGAGGGTCCCCACAAAGGAGGGCCTGGGCCCTAGGCCAAGATGGTCTTGGAGGCAACTTCCGTCCCAGTAGGGGCTCCATTGCAGTGCAGACACTCTGCAGCTGTGTGATAGACCTTGGGAGCCTGTGATGGACCCTGGGAGCCTGTGATGGATTCCAGAAGGTCATGAGGACTCAAGGTTCTGAGATAGCCCTGAAGGTTCTGAGGGCTGGTTCTGAGATAGCCCTGAAGGTTCTGAGAACTGAAGGTTCTGAGAACTCAGGGTTCTGAGCTAGCCCTGAAGGTTGGTTCTGAGCTAGCCCTGAAGGTTGGTTCTGAGATAGCATTCCAAGTTACAAAGTTGGTCCCAGGCTCTAAGCATGTGGTGCTGGGGTTCTGAAATGTACTCTGGGTTGTAGAGATTGACCCCAGAGGTCTGTAGCTAACCCTGGGTCCCCAAAGTGGCCAGCAGCTCTAGGGGTTCCTGAGGGCCCAGAGACCTGCAGATGAATGGATTTATAGACTCTGCCCCTGAGACCCATGGCAGAGCCCAGTGTTGGGCTCCCTGCTGTTAGAAGAAGAATGGATGGGGATTGTGGGTACCGGCGTGCCTGGCCTGCCATATGCTTCCCTGGGTTTCCGTGGGCCTCAGTGCTGATGTGAGCAGTGGGAGGGCCGCCCCCCCCCCCCGTCCATACAGTAACTGCCCTTCCCTGGTGGAGGACACGGGTCCAGTTGGGAACCAGAGGAGACCACAGAGCACCCCCAAAGGGCATGCCAGCTGGGCACACGCCCTTTCACACAGCTTCTCTAGGACGTTGGAAGATGGCCACAGTGCGGCCTTGAGAAGCTGTTGGTCTAAGCTGGCATCTCTGAGGGCTTCCTGGGGCAATGGGGAGGGGGTGTCTCTGGCTGGCAGCATAGGGAGGCCACGACTCCGCTGGCAGTCAGCTCACAAATGCCCGGGACACCCGGGGGCTGGGTGATGGAGGTGGCTGTCTCCTCTGGACCCATCCAACTTGTTGCTTCCCTGCCAGGCTGAGATCGTGAAACGCCTCAGCGCGATCTGCGCCCAGATAGTCCCATTCCTCACGCAGGAGGTGAGTGTGCCTGTGCGGAGCATGTGGGGAAGGGAAGGGACAGGGCGGGTGTCCTGGGCCCAGAACATGCTGTGCAATGGCTGCCGCACTGAAGGGACCAAGTGGATTGAGGGTGAGGACCAGGGACTTTTCTGCTCCTCACATATCTGTGTGCGCATGCCTGAGGATGCCAGAGGTCAGTCTCGGTGTCCTTCTTCTGTGCCATCCATCTTCATTTGCTTTTAGCACAATTTTATGTATTTATTTAATTTTATTTGTACGGGTGTTTTGCCTGCAGAGCTGTGCGCTGCATGTGTGCAGTACCCTCAGGGGCCAGAAGAGGGCGTCAGGTTCTCTGGAGTTGGAGTCACAAGTGATTTGTGAGCCACTGTGTGGGTGCCAGGAATGGAACTCTGGTCTCTGAGAGAGCAGCCAGTGCTCTTAACTACTGAGCCAACCCATTATTTACTTTTTTTTGGGGGGGGGAATGAGTGGGCCATAGCACACGTGTGGAGGCCAGGGGCCAGCTTGCCAGAGCGGGTCCTCTCCTCCCGCTCTGTGGTTCTCAGGGATGGAACTGAGGTTGTCAGCAGGCTTGGCCGCAGTCATTTTCACCTACTGAGCCATCTCACCACACCACAGCCCTTTAATAGACCAGACTCTTGGCTGGCCTGAAAGTTCGCCAGGCTGGGGATGCCGTCTAGCCAGCTCTGTCTCCTCACCCATGCTGGATGCAGGCATGTACCACCGTGCCTGGCTTTCCTCGGGGCTTCTGGGAGCTGGAATCTGGTCCTCAGGCTCACACGCTCCCTCTCCTCACAACCCTGGCTCTCTGCTCCGAATGGCTAGCTAGGGGGACACCTGCCCCTCACTGCTCACACCTGCAGGTGTGTGTCCTGGCTGGTGACCTTACGCAGGGCTCGTGCCCCTCTCCTGGTTAGCGTGTCCTGAGGGTTAGGTGAACAAGCGCAGGGCTAATCCTTACAGAAGGTGCTTGGGGGATGGGCCACACACCAGGTTCTCCTCAGGTTCACGCCTGAGGACCCTGAAGTCATCAGACCCAGGGCCGTGGGGTGGGAGAGGTGAGCAGGGCCTGGGACAGAGCTCCAAGGCACGTGGTTGGAAGGTTCTGGAGACTGATGTCGGGGAAGGCCGCGCAGCCCTGTGAATGAGCATCATGCCTCAGAGCCGTGGGCTTGAAGTGGCTCAGAAGAGTAAATTCTGTCAGGTGTTGTTAGTCCAGTGATTTTGAAAACACAGAGTCACTGTGGACAGAGGGGGGCTGCTGTGAGCTGCTCGTTGAAACATCAGAAAGCTTCCGTGGCCAGTAGAAGCAATGCCTCACTCCCGCTGGCCACAGGACCTTGGTGTTGGCCGTTGCCTCTTCTGTGTGGAGATGTTCCTCCAGGCACATGCGCAGGTCCCACTTCAGGGTGGTCACACTGGGTACCCCACAGAGCCAGCAACCTCAGAGTTCTTCTGTGGAACCCGCTACCCCTGAGCGTAGGCGACAGATCACCTCACAGTGAGGCCAGGGGTACACCTCGCCACCCCACGTCCCACGTAGGGCCACGGGCCATGTGTGCTCCAGTCTATTGAAATCATCTGTGTTTGATGCTGCTAGTGCTGGGTGGGCCCTCTCCCACACTGAGCGCCCAGCCCTGGGCTGCTCCTGGGGTGGGTGCTTGGCATCTGTGAGTACTTGGAAAGTGGGTGCTTGTTTATGACACAGCTTTTTACAGGGCTGGAGCGGGGCATCACGCTGAGCTCCTGGCAAGGGCTTAGTGGCTGGGACCCTGCCCAGCAGCCCTCAGGATGTCCTACAGAGCGCTGCCTGCGGCTTCTGCCCCAGAGCCTGGGGAAGAGGCCCGGACTCTGAGCTGTCAGTTCCCATCATCCCAACTGTCATCCCAGCACTTGGGAGGCTGAAGCAGGAGGATTGCTGGGAGCTTGAGATCAGACTGGGCTGGGAGTGAGATCCTGCCTCAAAAACCAGAGAGGGGCTGGGAAGGTGGTCCAGTGGGTAAAGCTCTTGCTGAGTTCAGATCCCCAGCACCTGGAAGAAGACAAGCATGGTGGCTCTCACCATGGGAGACAGGACAGCAGACCCTGAGGCCGCTGGCCAGACCCCAGCTGGGCTGTGAGACCCCATGTCAAAACAAGGTGGAAGGCAGCCAGCAGCTGCTTCTGCCCTCAACATACAGAGACAGAGAAACAAAGAGACAGAGTCAGATAGACAGGGACAGAGAGAAAGGCAGAGAGACAGACAGAGACACAAGAGAGATAAAGACACACAGATAAGCAGAGACACAGAAAGAGACAGATAGACGGAGACACACACACAGAGACAGACAGACTGAGATGCACAGAGAGAGGCAGGCAGACGGACAGATGGACAGAGGCAGGCTGGGCCGCCCTGTTGTCCACTCAGCACCCCTCCCACCCCGGCAGCACCAGCAGCAGGTCCTCCAGGCCGTGGACCGAGCCAAGCAGGTGACCGTGGGGGAACTGAACAGCCTCCTGGGGGTGAGTTCCTGCCCCTCCTCGGGGACGCCCTGCGCCCAGCCCGGGCACCCTATGGGTGCTAACCTGCATTCATGCCCGTTTGCCCTCCTTGCACCCCTGCCCCTGCCCCCGCCCCCCGCCGCTGTCCTCTCCCCCTTCAGCAGCAGAACCAGCTCCAGCCGCTCTCCCACGCTCCCCCTGCGCCGCTCACCCCTCGCCCGGCCGGCCTGGTGGGTGCCGGGGCCACGGGGCTGCTGGCCCTGTCCGGGGCGCTGGCTGCACAGGCTCAGCTGGCGGCTGCCGCCAAGGAAGACCGCGTGGGTTCGGACCCCGAAGGGTCCAGAGGTGAGTGGGTGGCCAGGGCGACCCTGGAGGGGAGGAGAATGGCTAGTGGAGGCTGCATCTGTGGGGGTCTCCTTGGGAACACCTCTGGCTGTCTCTGGGCGTCTCCCCGGGATGTGGGAGGCCGGCAGCGCGTTCTGACCGGGAAGGGGCTGTTCTGTACTCTGAAGCCCTGTACCAACCCTTAATTGTCTGTTTTCTCTTGGCTTCCTGCCGTTCGCCAGTGGACAGAGCTGTGAGCAGGGTGAGTGACATCTGTGACAATTTGCCTATGTTCATGTGGTTGGGGGGGGTTGCTCGGCAAGTCCCCAGGCCTTCACCGCCTGGGGCTGGATGATCCCTGTGCCACCACACCCTGTGCACGTGGTGCTGGGCCTGGTGGACGAGGTGCAAGCGCCGTTATTCCAAAACAGGGTCTCACTATGCAGCCCTAGCCAGCCTCCAGCTCAGAGACCCCCCTGCCTCTGCTTTTTGGGTTCTGGGATTAGAATTGTACACCACCAAGCCAGCTATGGTTATTAATTTGGGGCATGGTCTTGCTTGTAGTCCACGCTTCGTTGGACTCATGGCAATCCTTCTGCCTCAGTCTCTTAAGTTTTGCTATACTGGAGTGCCTCAGCAAGACCCTCCTGGGTCCTCATGCAGGCTCTCCTCGGCCTTGGTCTGGCTCTGCTGAGAGTTCCCATCCCTCTCAAGGGGTGGCTATCGGTGTTTGGTGGGTTAAGAGTCCCACTGTAATGCATTTTCATGGGACTCCGTTTCCCCACATGTCCAATAGGATTATCTATTGCTGCATTAGCTTACAGAGGCAGAGAATTAAGCACTGAGACTGAGAGAGAACCCCTGCCTAGAATCCCCCAGTGAGGGGCTGGGGGCGTGGTCAGGGTGGAGCCCTGCCTAGAATTCCCCAGTGAGGGTCACTCATTGTCGGCTGAGAATAGTCTGAGAACCCACCTACACTGTTCCCCCTCCTGTCCCCCTGTAGAGTGCTTCACCCTCCCCTCCTGAGAGTCTGGTGGAAGAGGAGCACCCTAGCAGTCGTGGTGGCAATGGCAAGCAGCAGAGAGAAGACAAGGATCTGTCAGGGCCTTATGTGAGCTCGGGACAGAGAAGCAGAGAACTGGGGTGGACTGAGATGGACCCAGACTGGCTCCTGGTCAGATCCATGGGAACTCGTGATGCTCACTCTATAGCCCTCTGTAGCCTCACATAGTTTGTGGAGCACCTGCCAATCAAAAAACGCTTCGTCCTACTAGGCTTCACTGCTAAGTGTCTGTAGCCTATGGGCCATGCAGCTGTCCTGATATATTTCCACTGTGGGCTGAGGTGCTGGCAGTGCTCAGAGGGAGAGCACCTGCCTAGAAATCCCCAGTGAGGGGCTGGGGGCGTGGTCACGGCTAAGCCCCACCTAGAATCCCCAAGTGAAAGGGCTGGGGGCGTGGTCAGGGTGGAGCCCCCCTACAATCCCCCAGTGAGGGGCTGGGGGCGTGTTCAGGGGTGGAGCCCCGCCTACAATCCCCCAGTGAGAGTCTGGGGACATGGCTTAGGGACAGAGAGCTTCCAGGAGACCCTGGGCGCCATCCTCAGCAGCTCAAAGGAAGGTGTGCTTGGGAGGAAAGTGGGAGACAGCAATTCTGCAGAATTCAGAATTCAGGCCCCTCCAGGTGTGGTCTGTCTTGCTGTCTGGGTCCGGAATCAGGTCCAGCATCTGGGAGTGAAGCTGGAACTCAGTGTTCCTCCAGAGGGCAGTGGGAGCCGGAGAGGGTTATAGAACAGAGGTCGCAAGGTCGAAGGGAGCCTCCCGGGCAAGCGAGGGCCAGCTCCTTGAAGGCAGCGAGGCCGGGGGAGGGGGGCGGCTTGGGAGTGGGTCGGAGATGGACCCACAAGCCTGCATGAGAGGTTAGTTGTGCTGAGTTGAGGCGGGGAGAGGGCTGCGCATGGGTGTGGAGGCAGGGGCATGACCGAGGCTGAGCACTCTCTGTCCTCCCCTAGGAAAGTGATGAAGACAAGAGTGATTACAACCTGGTCGTGGACGAGGTGAGACAGTGGGTCCTGGCTGGGCAAGGGAGGGACGGAATTCCTGGCTGTGTCTGGCACACTTAGACTGGGGAGTGTGGAGCAGGCTGTTTGGAGGACTCTGGAGGAATGCCAGTTACAGCACAGGTGGGGAAACTGAGGCCCGAGGGACTGTGGAAGTCGTGAGGCCAAGCCCCACCGTGGAGGCTCCCAGTTTCCCGCGGAGTGGAGGGCCACGTGGCGGCTGTGGGAGCCTGTCCCTCTTCAAGCTTCCCCTCAATGACACCTTCTCAAATTCAGGACCAACCCTCAGAGCCCCCCAGCCCTGAGACCACCCCCTGTGGAAAGGGGCCCGTCTGCATGTCTGCTCGCAGGGACCTTGCAGACAGTCCGGCCTCCCTGGCCTCCAGTTTGGGCTCACCGCTCCCGAGAAGCAAAGACCTGGCCCTGGTAAGGAAGAGGGTGGGGGGTGTGAAACTCACTTTATTCACCGCAGGGTGGCCTGGAAACAGACACAGGACAAAGCAACCAGGCTAGGGCAGTGTGGGCTCTCACAGCGTCGTCCGCTTGTTTTCGTTTTGTTTTATTTGGAGACAGTATCTCAGCCTCCGACTCTTCGTATGGTCTCGGATGGCATTGAATCCTAAACCTCCTGCTTCTACCTCCCCAGTTCTGAGTGACTAATGACTTTTTTCTCTTGACTCTTTGGGCCCATTTTCCCCCCCCAGAAGACTCTGATGAGCCTCAGGAACCATTTTAAAAGCAACTTAGTGACCAAGCTGGGCAAGGAAATAGGACCCGAGTGGGGTCACTCACTTTCCACAATGGCCGGATCCCCAGCGCCGGCCCCTGGCTGGTGTGAGGCTCTGTCCCCAGTGTTAGGTACTCCTGGCACCCTGCAGAGATGGCCCAGAAGCCCACTCCCTCCCGGGGTCTTGCCCAGACCCTCTGCCCTCCGCTTTACCGGGGGAGAGAGATGATCTGTTTCTAGGCCTCCGCCACTGCAGGTTGCCATGGCAACCACCAGCCATAGTGTGCTCCCATTTTATCTAATCCCCTCCCTACCCAGAGAGACCTTGGGGGTGCAGGGCCGTGCTAGCCCTCTGGAGAAGCCCCCAAGGCGTCCCTCAGACCACCAGGGTCACCTCAGAGTGTGGACCTGTGTGGGAGTCAGCCAGGCCAGATGGTGAGGGGAGTCCCCCGGGGTGCAGCAGGCCAGCCAGCACCAAGGAGCTGGAGGCTGCAGGATCCAGAATCCAAAGTCAGCTTAGGGCTAGCCTCGGCTGCCTGAGTCCTTGCCTCACAAAATATGTCTCCGAAAGCCAGAGGCCTGGCTAGCGCCCGATTTATCAAGTCTCCCCCTGGGGAGGGACAGAGGTGGGTGATGCACCCCGCCTGGGGCTGAAGACCCCGCTTGAGCCAAAGGCCCCATTGCTCTGGCAGCCTGTGATTTTCTTCAATTGTTTTTGAGACAGGGTCTCACTCTGTAGACCAGGCTGGCCTGGAGCTCACAGAGATCCACCTCCCTCTGCTCTGAGGTGCTGGGATTGAAGGCTGTCTCTAAATTAAAACCTTTTTTTAAAGCCAGGTGGTAGTGGCCCGTCTTTAGTTCCAGTCGGGAGACAGAGGCAGATCCCTGAGTTCGAGGCCAGCCTGGTCTACAGAGTGAGTTCCAGAGCAGCCAGGGCTACACAGAGAGACCCCCCCACCTGAAAAAAAAAACCCAAAAAACAAATAAAAAACATTTTAAAAACTGTGTATGTCTCTGTGTGTGTTTGTGTGAACACAAGTGTTGTATGTGCGTATGGAGGTCAGAGGTCAACTCTAGGGAGTCTGTTCTCCTTTTACCATGTGGGATTTTGGGATTGAACACAGATTGTGTCTGTGTTTGTGTCTCTCTCTGTGTGTATGTACATGTGTCTGTGTGTGTGTTTGTGTGTCTGTGTGTCTATGTGTTGTGCCTGTGTATGTCTGTGTCTGAGTGTGTGTGTGTCTCTTTGTGTGGGGGGTTTGGGACTGAACACAGATTATGTGTCTGTGGGTATGGGTCTGTGTCTCTGTGTGTGTGTCTGTGGGTGTGGGTCTGTGTCTGTCTGTGTGTGTCTGAGGGTGTGTGTCTGTGGGTGTGGGTCTGTGTCTGTCTGTGTCTGTGAGTGTGGGTCTGTGTCTCTGTCTGTGTGTGTGTCTGTGGGTCTGTGTGTGTCTGTGGGTGTGGGTCTGTGGGTGTGGGTCTGTGTCTGTGGGTCTGTGTCTCTCTGTCTGTGTGTGTGCGTGTGCACGCACCCTCGCTCTCCTCTGCTGGCCTCAGAGTGGGCTCTGCAGTGACAGGAGCCTTTCTTTCTCCACAGACGGATCTTCCCACGGGCACTTCTGCCTCCAGGTCCTGTGGCCCCTCCCCACCCCAGGACTCATCCACCCCGGGGCCCAGCTCCGCCAGTCACCTCTGCCAGGTAGCGGCTCAGGCAGCTCCGTCTTCAGATGGCATCGGTGAGTCCCTGCCTGCCCAGTGTACCAGGTACAAAGGGGGAGAGAGGCTGGGGTGGCATACGCATTTAATTGGGTGGGGGAGGGTTCAAGGCCAGCCTGGGCTACATAACGAGACCCTGCCTGAAAAAAATAAAGTAAATCAAACAAAGGGTGAGAGAGGCTCGTGGCTTGGGCCTCAGGCCCCTAATTTCCTACCTACAACTTCTTTTAACCCCCAGCCAGATGTTGCTCTGGGCCTGGGTTTCCTTGTTGCCACTGCTTAGGAAAGGAAACTGAGTCCTAGAGTCAAAGCGACTTGCCCGATTGATTGTGAGACAAGTGTGTGCCTTCACCAGCTCTGTGACCTCAAGCTAGTGGCCCAAGCTCTCTGCTCCTTGGTTTCATCCTCTCTGTGGGTCTGGGGTTTTGAAGACCGTGTAGGAGTTCACCAGCTGGAGGGCAGGGAAAGCGGGATTTGAGTGTCTGAACGTGTATCCCGGCCCTTCTCAGCCCTGAGGAGCCCCCTGACCCTGTCCAGCCCCTTCACCTCATCCTTCAGCCTGGCCCACAGCACCCTCAACGGGGACCTGTCCGTGCCCAGCTCCTACGTCAGCCTCCACCTGTCCCCCCAGGTCAGCAGCTCTGTCGCATATGGACGCTCACCCCTGGTGAGTCCTCAGGGTCCAGACCACCAAGGATGGTCAGCAGAGCTGGGGGGGGGGGGGAGAGGGAGAAGCCAGGATAAGTAAGAAGCGTGCTTTCCTGGCCCGCACAAAGCCTGGGGCGCCATCCCAGCACCGTCTGAACTGGGCGTGTGGTGCCGCTTTGTCACCCCCCCGGCACTCAGGAGGCGGAGGCAGGCAGATCAGGAGTTCAAGGCCAGCCCCCACATAAACCCCCACTTCAGAAAAGAATGGGGAAAGAGGAGGCCCCGTCCAGCGTCCATGTGGGAAGCTGAGCTCCCAGCCCCTCACTCGAGGGGCTAAGGCTGGGTTCAAGAGCCTGCCCAGGAGGCTATTTAAAAAGCCCAAGTAGTCATTCCGCAGGGGTTCTGCTTGACTGGGGAGGGGTGTGGGCTGGAACCTGGGTGAAGGGTGCTGCACGCCCTGCCCCGGGACACGTCTCTGGCCTCCGGCAGATGGCATTCGAGTCACACCCACATCTTAGAGGCTCGTCCATCTCCTTGCCTGGCATCCCCGGGGCTAAGCCGTGAGTACCACAGGGCCGCGCCGTCCCCAAGGCGTGTGGGAGGCAAGGGTCCCTGGGAACATGCCTGTGTTTCACCCTGAGTACCTGTCCCTGCCATCCGGGGCCCCTGTGCAGGGCTGGGCCAGGCCGGGCCGCCCACCCTCCGGTCCCCGCGGCCTCCACAGGGCTTACTCCTTCCACGTGTCCGCGGATGGCCAGATGCAGCCAGTGCCCTTCCCGTCTGACGCCCTGGTGGGCACCGGCATCCCTCGCCACGCCCGGCAGCTGCACACGCTGGCCCACGGCGAGGTGGTGTGTGCCGTCACCATCAGCGGCTCCACGCAGCACGTGTACACGGGCGGCAAGGGCTGCGTGAAGGTGTGGGACGTGGGCCAGCCGGGCAGCAAGACACCCGTGGCCCAGCTGGACTGCCTGGTGAGGGCGGGGCCGGTATGGGCGGGGCCGAGCGGGGCGGGGGGACGGGGCTGTGGAGACCTGGCAGAGCGCCAACCCCCTGGCCTGCTTCTGGCCCTGGCAGAACCGCGACAACTACATCCGTTCCTGTAAGCTGCTCCCCGACGGCCAGAGCCTCATCGTAGGCGGCGAGGCCAGCACCCTGTCCATCTGGGACCTGGCAGCACCCACGCCGCGCATCAAGGCAGAGCTGACCTCCTCCGCCCCGGCCTGCTACGCGCTGGCCGTCAGCCCCGACGCCAAGGTCTGCTTCTCCTGCTGCAGCGACGGCAACATTGTAGTCTGGGACCTGCAGAACCAGGCCATGGTCAGGTGCGTGTGGCGGCCCGGGAGTGGGGGGTCGCAGCTGGCTGCAGACCTGGACGCCTGCCCTCCCTCCGCAGACAGTTCCAGGGCCACACAGACGGGGCCAGCTGCATTGACATATCGGACTATGGGACCCGGCTGTGGACCGGCGGCCTGGACAACACGGTGCGCTGCTGGGACCTACGTGAGGGGCGCCAGCTTCAGCAGCATGACTTCAGCTCCCAGGTGCCCCCACCATCCTGGGCCTCACCCAGCCTGCCCCTCCCCAGCCTGAACCACGACAGGACACCGGGTCTGTGGAGATGGCCTCATGGGCAAAGGTGCCCAGCGAGCACAAGGACTTGAGTTCAAGTCCCCAGAATCTGCATAAGAAGCTGGGCAGTTACAGGCATAAAGAACCGGCCTGTGACCCCAGGCTTGTGGAGGCAGGGGAGGGCCAGATCAGTCCACTGAATGAGCTCCACGGTCAGGGAGAGCCTCTGCCTCAAACACAAGGTGGAGGAGCTGGGTGTGATGACACAGCTCGGGGAGGCGGGCAGGGCGGGGAGGCGGGCAGGGCGGGGAGGCGGGCAGCTGGGGAGGCGGGCAGGTGGATCTTTGAGAATTCAGCCTGAAAGCTACATGCCGAGTTCCAAGCTGGCCAGAGCCATAGTGAGAACGTCTCAAAAATACAAAATAACAATGACCACCACCAAGGGAAGAGTGACTCAGTGCTCAGCCTCTTTTCCCTTTCTTCCCCCAACCACCATCAGTCCGAAGCCAGGCTCAGCCCTGGCCCCTGAGCCGCCTGTGTGGCGCCCTCTGCCCAGCATCCTGCCGTTATGCACATCTCCCGTTAGTGCTAAAGTGCGACAGCCACCATTGGCCACCTTCTCATGCTCACGTGGGGCACCCCTGGGTCTCCAGCGTCACGAGTGGCCCGGAGGTCTCAGCACCGTCTTTCTTGCCCTAGATTTTCTCGCTGGGCCACTGTCCCAACCAGGACTGGCTGGCCGTGGGGATGGAGAGCAGTCATGTGGAGGTCCTGCATGTGCGCAAGCCGGAGAAGTACCAGCTCCGCCTGCACGAGAGCTGCGTGCTGTCGCTCAAGTTTGCTTCCTGTGGTACAGGCCAGGGGACCCCGTGGGGCAGGACGGGAAGGCTGTAAGGAAGGCTGGGGTGTCCCGAAGGCTCTCGTTAGACGATTTAGCCAGGGTTGTCCACCCAGCCGCTTACTGAGGTCAAAGCCAGTCTAACGCCCAGACACATGGATGTCACAGAAAGAAAATGGACCAAGTGAGGTGGCGCACACCTTTAAGCCCAGCGCTGGGGAGGCACAGGCGGATCTCTGAGGCCAGCCTGGTCTACAGAGTGGGTTCCAGCACAGCCAGGGCTGCACAGAGAGACCATTTCAAAAACAGAACTGTTGAAGACACCCCGTGTTGACCTCTGGCCCCCACACACCAAAGATAAAACAGTTTCAAAAACACAATGTTTTCCTCATACGAGCAGACAACTTTGAATTTTGAGACACGGTGTCTGCTGGGAAGCCCAGGCTGCCTTCGAACTCGCAGCAATCCTTCTGCCTCAGCCTCCCCCCATCCATGGCACCCATAGAGAAATGTAGCCAGTTCTCTGGGCTTGACGGGCAGCGCTCGGCTTTTTGACACTGCAGAGTAGCAGGCTTGGGGTGGGAAGCACTGGGGCACCCAGGGGTAGCTGAGCCCATCCTGGGCCCTCCCTTCCTCCCTCCTCTCTGTCCCCTCCCCAGGACGCTGGTTCGTGAGCACGGGCAAGGACAACCTGCTGAACGCCTGGAGGACACCGTATGGGGCCAGCATTTTCCAGGTACTGCCTCCCCCAACTGCCGCTGTCTCTGCAGTCTCCTGTCCTAGACGGTTCCTGTCATGGAGCCCCGCACTTCGGGTTTCTTGCTGAGCACAATGTCCAGGGTCCCCCCATGTTGTCGGTGTCAGGGCCATGCTCGTGTTCATGGCTAGCCACGCCGTGTGTGCTGGGGCCTTTTATTCCCTTCAGCCAGTGCGACAGCTGCTGCAGCGCACAGCTGCGTTTCCCTCTGGATTTTCATTTCTCTAGCGTAGACAAAGCGAAATTTGGAGAGGGGCCTGGACCTCACCTTCCTGCCTCGGCTGCCTGAGCGTGGGATGGTAGGCGTGGGGGTGCTGTAGATGGAGCCAGGGCCGCACGAGTGCTGGGCAAGCTCTCCCCGCTCAGTCCCAGGCTTCCAGGGCAACTTCTGCCAAGTCCCTTAAACCTTCTGTGGTACCCACAGTGGTCTTTCAAATTTCACATCTGCCCCGGAGCCTCCAATCCAGGGTAGCACTGTTCTGAGTTAGACCCTTTTAGTGATGTGGAATCTCTTTATGTCAACCCCTCACATGTGACGGTACCAGCGTCGCCCTGGATCCGGTGACCCAGATCTTTGATCCCAGCACTTGGAAGGGTGGGAGCAGGGCGGCGCTCTGCTGTGAAGCCATCTGAAGGAATGGGTTGGGCACATCTCTAAGTCACCTGTCACACTAGCTAGGTCCCCTGCTGGAAGGCCCTGGTCGCTTCTGGCCAAGCGCGGCTGCCCCTCACCTCTCCCCTCTCTCTCAGTCCAAAGAGTGTTCTTCTGTGTTGAGCTGCGACATCTCCAGGAACAACAAATACATCGTGACAGGCTCGGGGGACAAGAAGGCCACTGTGTATGAGGTGGTGTACTGAGCCCATCGGCCTGCATCTCCAGGTCACCTGTCCTGGACGGCCACTCGGGACACAGTTCCCTCAGCTCACACCTTGGCTCCCTCCCTCCTGGCTGGGGAAATATAACCTATTCATCAACCCGCCTTCCTCTGTGTGTGCATCAAGCTTTCAGAGGCAAGGGACCCGCTGGGTGCCGGCCTCTATTGCTCTCTTACGCCGATATTCAAACAGCATCCAGACCTCCTAACGTGGCCTGGCAGGCAGGTCAGCGAGCTCCAGACTCCCTCCACCGCCACTCAAAGCTGGATCAGGGATTCGAACTCAGGTCCTTCTGCTTGCCTGGTAATACATTACCAACTGAGTGATCTTCCTAGCTCTCTTTAGAAACAAAAAGCGGGGTGGGGGTCTGGTTTGCCCCCCAGAGATCAGATCACCTGCTTCTGCCTCCAGAGTGCTGGGATTAATAGAGAACTAAGAAGTTGGAAGGCTCAGAGCCATAAAGTCTGTCCAAAACCTGGGTAAAGAAGGGATGGACAGACCAGTATCCCTTCAGAGGACAGACAGGCCATCTGTGCCTTCTCAATTGGTTTATTAGGTGTGATGAGGGGTCTTCACAGCCCATGGGACTCTCCAGGATCATTGTAAACCCTTCACACCCACCGCCACCCACCACTGTGCAGTTGGGGAAAGAGACGGGGGAGGGGGCTGAAGCTGTCAGTACTTGATCTGGTACACCGAGGCACAGTCCCCACATCCTGTGACAACCAGCTTGCCATTGTCTATCACGTCACAGCATGTGACAGAGCCAGCCTCCCGGACCTGTGTGACAGCATGCTGGGTGAGCCCAGGGGACCCACAGAGGCCAGTTCCTCTCCACCCAGAGCTTCAGGCACCTCCCCCCCCCCCCAAGTACCTGCAAGAGTTTCGCTCCTGTGGGCATTCTGTGGATAGTGATGAGGTTGTCCATCCCCACGCTCACCCACCACTGGCCTGGGAGGCAGAGGGGACAGTGAGCTTACAGGTGACCCCACCCACCCACTATCTGGCCGCTGGGTGCCTGTCATCCCAGCACCCGGGAGGCTGAGGCAGGCAGGCTGACAGTGTGAGAAGAGGATTAGCCTGGGCTACATGAGACTCTACCTCAGAAAACAAAAAGGCAAAACAAATAAAAGCTTCCCTGTTTTGTCTTTTGTTATGTTTTGCTGTTTTACGACATGACACAGCCCAGGATAGCTTCAAACTCCCCAAGTAGCCAGAGATGAGCCCAAATGCCTGATCCCTGCAGGTAGGTTATGGCAACAAAAGGTGTTAGGGTGAGGGAGTGTCAGAGCAGTGGGTGGCCACTTATTTTTGCTTTTGAGACAGGGTTTCTCTATGTAGCCCTGGCTGTTCTGGACTCACTTTGTAGACTCAGCTGCCCTGGAACTCAGACCCGCCAGCCTCTGCCTCCCCGAGTGCTGGGATCAAAGGTGTGCACCACTACCGCCCAGCCTCAGTGGCCTTCTCACCGTTTGGGGAGAACTTGAGGCCTAAGATGGTCTTGTCCTTGGTGCTCGCAGTTTGCACCTGGCTTGTCTTGCTGTTGAACAAGCAGTGTTGGCCACTGGCCAGGCCCAGCAGCAGCCAGTCTTCCGTCGGACTGTGCAACAGGCTCATGATCTAGGACCAATGGGGCAGAGGCAGAGATCAGACCCCAGCCTGCCAGGTGGCAAGGACCCCAGGACTCAACAGCCTGGCTACCACCTCGCTGCTTCCTGTCACACAGTCAGTCCCCATTTGCCCCTTTGCTGATCTGTAAAAGAGGCACAAGGCCACAAACTTTACAGGGTTAAAATAGGACTGTGAAGAGCTGGGTAGTAGGTGGCACACTCCTTTAATCCCAGCACTCAGAAGGTAGAAACAGATTTCTGCTGAGTTCAAGGCCAGCCTAGTCTACATAGCCAGTTCCAAGACAACTAGGGCTATACAGAGAAACCCTGTCTCAAAAAACAAACAAAACAAAAACAAAAGAGGGAAGAGTCTGTTTCCCTTTTCCAGTTTTACTGAGACAAGGTCTTACTCTGTAGCCTAGGCTAGCCTTGAAGTCCAGCATAAAACATTTGCAATGACAGTCTGTGGGACAGGGTTTCATGTAGCCAGGCTGTCCTTCAGGGCACTGTGTAGCTGGAGATGAGCTCAACCTCCTGACCCTGACCTCCAGCTTCCCAGTGCTGGGTGACAAAGCTGACACGATGCTGCAGATGGAACCCAGAGCTGCAGGCATGGTGGAAACGCATTCTACCACTGAGCCCTGCCCCCTTCCCTTTTTTGTGTGAGCCAGAATTCTCACTGTGTAGCTCGGGACGGACTCACTTTTTCACCCCCCTGCCTCGGCTTGAGTACTGGGATGACAGCCTCTACCACCATATGCAGCATGGCACAAGGCGTTTCACAGACCCTAGCGACTTCTCAAAGTCAATCGAGCTGATCTGGGGATGCCCCCTTTCCCCACGATGAGTCCACCCACAGGCCCGCGCCTGCCCAGCCCAGCCCGTGCACCTGGGACTGGAATGTGCACTCCACCACCACCTTGGCCGTCCGCAGGTCCCAGCACCGCAGAGAGGCGTCCAGACCCCCTGTCCAGAGTTTGTTATCTTTGACCATGAGGTTCTTGGCTGCACTGACAGGGCCTTCTAAGTCCCTGGCCAGAGAGACAGCAAAGGCGTAAGCCTAGGCTTGGGAATCTGTCCGAGGTCCCCCAAAGCCCTGCTACCAACCCAACCCCCAGGCAGTTTTCCGCCTCTGGCCAGAAGGGACAGCGAGGTCAGCCCCAAGTCCCTGCCCCTAAAGGGGAGTGTATGCTCCACACCAACATGGGTGTGGTGGGACACACCTACAAATCCAGCACTGAGGCAGCTGAGGGGGGAGGCTTGCCATGAGTTCCAGGCTGCCTTGGGATACACAGTGAGACCCTGCCTCAAAAATGGGGGATGGGACCCGACACTGGCTATGGTGACTGAAACCTGTCATCCCAGCTACTCAGGAGGCAAGTTAGAGCCATCCTACAGAGTGAGTTTAGGATCTGACCTCAAGTTAAAAACTGAGCAGGTCTCGCCAGCGCAAGCCTGTCAGCCTAGCACTCTGGAGCTAGGGGGATCTCTGAGTTCCAGGCTAGCCTGGCCTACACGTTGAGACCCGGGTGAGGTAACCTGAATAAAAGTGTTGGCCAGGTGACTTTGTGGGTAAGGAAACCTGAGCTCCATTTCTAGGATCTACTTGGTAAATGGCAGGTTGCCCTGAGCCCCATCCCACAAGTAATACGATGAATAAGCCAGGCACTCTCTCAACTTGGGAGGTGAAGGCAGGAGGATCAGGAGTTTAAGGTTAGCCTCTGTGCTTAGGCTACAGGAGACACTTCTCCTAAACAAAAGATAAAAGGAGGACCAGGGGCATGGTCAGGAGGCGGGGCCTCAGCTCACTGTGCTTCTGGCCCCGTGTCCCCCACCTGACCACTCCCTGGCTTCGTAGGTCCCATATCCTGATCGTGCCGTCTGTGAAGCCACCAAAGGCCACGCTGCTCTCCGTGTTGGCCAGCGCCTGGCAGGACAGACCCTGGCAGGGCAGCTGGCACTTCTCGTACAGGGATGGGGCAGTCAGATCCCACACTGTCACACAGGCCAGGTTGTGTCCACCCGCGAACAGGCTCCTGTTATTGGCGGACAGCAGGCAGGTGCGCAGGTAGGCCCCACTGGCCTGCGAAAGACAGTCCCCGTGAGTGGAGGGCCAGCCTCACCAGCAGCTCTCCCGGCATCCTCCCCCTGCCAGGCACCTTCCCTGCCCCTTACCTGGCCGCTGCACTGCAAGTAGCTTTCGGGGAATCTGTCCTCGGCCACCTCGCTCGTGAGGCTCCACACCTTGATGCCACGGCGGCTGCAGGTGAAGACGTGCTGCGTCAGGCAGCTCACGGCCATCGAGAACAGCAGGTCCTGGTGTTTCAGCACACGCACCTTCTGCAGGGCCTGTGGGACACCACCTGATTGCCAGAGCAAGTCGTCAGGCCTTTGACAGCTGTGTTCCAAGTCCTCGGAGTCCCATGACCTGGGGGTGGGGGGCACAGGGCATGAAGTTTTCAAGACAGGGTGCCACTTAGTCCAGGTTCTATTCCAACTATGCAGCTAAGGCTGGCTCTGAATTCTCCCGCCTCCTCTTGAGCGCTAGGAGCCAAACTCGTGCCTTGTGCCGGCACCCCGGGCTCCAACCAGACTCTTCAATTCTTGCCATAGTCGCTTGTGCTCCCCCACTCTGTTTAAAATGCTTTGCCTCGGCTGGAGAGATGGCTCAGAGGGTAAGAGCACTGGCTGCTCCTCCAGAGGTCCCGAGTTTGATTCCCAGCACCCACACGTGCCTCATAACCATCTATAATGAGATCTGGCGCCCTCTGCTGGTGTGCAGGCAGAACACTTGTATATGTTATTTTAAAAATGCTTTACCCAATTAGACTAAACTCCTACCTACTCCTTAGGACCCTGATTATTAGACTCCCTTCTCCAAGTTGTCTTTCTTCAAGATTGGGAGAATCTGTGCTGAGTTTTAAGCAGACATTCCTTCTCCAACCCTTTAAAAGTTGTTCTTATGTTTACTCATTAATTTGTGCATGTGAAGGCAGGCAGGGTAACTTGTGGGAGTCATTTTTCACTTCCAACCAGGTGGGTCCCAGGGATCAAACCCAAGTCCAGGCTTGGAAGCAAGCACCATCACCTGCTGAGTCCTTTCACTGGCCCCTCACCTTCTACCGCCAGTAAGCAGGACAGGGGAGAGTGACCGGGAGGCAGGAGTGGAAGGCAGGGCTGGGAGTTAGGGGCGACAGGGCAGCCTGCTTTCTCCCTGCAGAGGCCAATAGAACCCATACTCACAGGGGCATCAGAAATGTGTCAGCCCTTCCAGAAGATTCCTGTGGTGCAAAGAAAGAAACTGACCCTGCTGGCTTGTGACTCCCCTCCCCGCCTCTGTCCAGGTCTCCCGCTCACCTGGGTCTCACACTGCAACTGGCTGATGTCCTTCTGGGGAACATCAAGCAGGTCTGAGGGAGATGTGGTCAGGATGGAGGGAGCTGTGAGACGGCAGGATTTAGGACCCTCACCCCTGGGGGCACCGCCCCTTTGTGGCCAAGCCTTCCTACCAGAGTCACTCAAACTGCTCCTGTGCCTGAGCTTGCGGTCCAGTTTAGAGTCATGCAGGCCTGAATCTTTACTTTCCTGGGGGCCAGAGCTGGGTGAGCTGGGGGACACATCACCGGGGGCAGGGGTGGAGGGTCAGAATGCAGGGGTGAGGTGGGAGGGTACAGGGGTAGGGCAGGGGAACACTGGGGCAAAGCCCAGGGGTCCCCGTCAAGGGTACTTACCAATCCCAGCAGCTTCTCTGGTGCCATGACAACAGGCAAGGAGGAGGGAGGGAGAGAGAGAGAGGTGAGGTTTGTGGCTGGGACACCAAGGCGTTCGTTCCCCCTCACCTTTGAGGGACCCTCACCCCCGTTTCCCTGTTGGTTCTTGTAAAGTTCCCAGAGTTCCTGGGTCAGGCTGTCTCGCCAGAACTGGGGCTCCCTGTCCCAGACGGGCTGTTGTTCCTGTTGCTCATCAGCATCTGAGAGGAACCGAATTCTGGTGCAAGGCTGAGGCCTTGGGGTGGCTTTTAACTTGGGGTCCTGTGGGACTTGCTTGGTTTCTTCCTTAGCTGAGCCCTGGGTGGTCTGGACAGAGACCGTGAAGCCTCTTGAGACACAGGACACGGCCTGCCCCCTCCAGCCCCAGGATGGACACTCACCTTGACCTTCTCCAGCACACCCTGGGACCTACTGAAGGTCTCCATCATCTGGGATAAATTTTCCATCTAGGAAAAGTTAGGGTTGGACTTAACCGAATGTGGGGAAGGGGAGCGAGCTGGATAGAGGCGAGCTCTCTGCACTCAGGGCTAAGCCACACCTATTCATCCAAGCACGGTGGTGTACACCTGATCCCTGCAAAGGCTGAGGCAGGGGATCAGGAGTTCAAGGTCATCCTTGGCAACATACCGAGTTTGAGATTGTGTCTCATAACAAAAACTTCAACTAAAGAAAAAAAATAAAACAGTAACAACACAATTAAGGGCTTGGGGTACAGCCCTTGATGCACAAAGCCCTTGGTCCCCTCCACAGCAAGACTCAAAGCTTTAGTATTACTTTGCACACAGGTAAACTGAGGCCTGGAGACTCAAAATAGCAGCAACAACAGCAGCAGCAGCAGCTAGGGGACATTTGTTCAGCAGCTTTGCTCCTCCCCTGAGCTTTGGGAGAACACCAGGGTTGGAGCCAGAGTGTGTGTGTGTGGGGGGGGATGGAGGGAGTGGAGCCCTTGGGGAGGGTGGGGAGAAGCCCCTGGAATGGATGGGGTGGGTGTAGGGGAGCAGGGGAGACCCAGGGAGGGGATGATGGATTCCAGGGCCCAGGGGAGCCCTCCCTATTCCCCCTGGCTCATTAATGTGCAATTTACTGGCACTTTAGTGTGCCTGGAGCTCAGTGTGAATGAAGGGAGAGCTGTTGCTCCCTCCTGCTGCTCCCAGGGGATGGGGGGGGGGCGGCGTGTGCGCTGGCACAGCAGGGACTGGAGAGTGAGGCTTGAAGGGGGTGGGGTTGAAAGCCCCATAGAGCAGGGGTTGGGTGGGGGAGAAGCCGGGAGCTGCCGGAAACTTCCCAGGATATCTCAGGCAGCAGCTGGTCCTGCAAATCTGCCAATCATCCCCTGAGTGACCGCTGTTGCCCCTGAGGCCACTGAAGCTTTCCAGGACTCCCACCAACCACAGGGTCAACGCCCAAACTCTCTGTCACACCCCTGTGTCCTCCAGCCTCCCGTCCCTGCCCAGACTGGCCCTGAGCCTTTGCAGATGCCTGGTCCCTCCTGCCCAAAAACACCCTTCTCCCAGAACATCCTTTCTGCCTCTGCTGACCTACTGAGTGCATCTTCCTGACCCCCCTTCAGCTGCAGCCTTCAGCTGCAGCCCACAGCGCAGTCCCCGCCTTGGAGCTCTTGGTTCCCACCTTGGGCCCCTTCAGCGCCCAGTCCTGGCTCTTTCCCTGCTACCTCTGCTGGCTGGCAAATGGCTGCTGCTGAGTGTCCTGAATGAACAACCATGTTCTTGGGGCTTCCTGTCCCCCCCCCTTGCTGCCCATGCCCCCTCCTCCTGCTGAGATGCAGTCTTGGCTCTGGCTTCTGGCCAGCGACATCTGGCCCTCGGCAGCGCCTCCTTCCTGTCACTGCCCTTGAGAAAGGGCCAGGTGGCAAGAGGAAAGTCGGATGGGGACACAGGTGCCTTGGCTTGGGTGGGGGGTAGGGTGGGAGAAGAGCTGGGCACCCTCATGGGCCTAGCCTCCGCTCAGGCTCACCAGGCTTGTGTTGCTGTCTAGCCGGACCATGATTTCAGAGAAGCCCCTGGGGGGGGGGGGGGAAGCAATTGAGGATCCTTTAGAAAAAACTCATGCATCTGCTCTAGGGCAGAATCCTTACAAGGATGAGCCACCTAATCTAATCTGCAAATGGAGGGGAAGATGCCATCCAAACCCTTAAGGCTGACCCAGGCCTTTGCACAAGCTGGACAAGTGTTTTTCAGTGCTTCTCTGAAGACAGGTTTTGGTGGCTGTGTGGCCCAGGCAGGTCTGGAACTTGCCATCCTCCCGTCTCGGCCTGAACTACTATAAAAATCACCCCCCTGGCTTAAAAACAAAGCAAAATGAACAGTTCACTGGAACCCAGGCTGTACTTCTGGCTGTCTGGGATCAGCAACCCGCAGCTGTGGGCCCTGAGGGAAGCCCTCACCTGTTGAAGTCCTCCCTCAGCTGTTCCACAGCAGACAAAAACTGGTTCAAGAAGTTGGAAGGCTGGAAAGGTCAAAGGTCAGAACCATAAAGTCTGCAGCCCCCACCCCAACTCCCAGACACCCCTATACTACAAGGTGCGAAGCCCAACTCCAAGCCCGGGGGCTCTTTGGGTAGAAGACTGGATGTGCAGAGGGCACGGCAGAACCTTCTAGATCCTGGAGCGCTGGTTCCCCACCTTCCTAACTCCGCTACCCTTTAGTACTCCCCTGGCCACGACCCCTGTCCATCACGGGGTCACCATGACCACGCCCCCAGCGGGCGGACCCTCACCGCGCACTCGGGACCAGGTGAAACCCTAGGGTTAATCACTAGGTGATTGACACTGGGAAAGTGTGGCCCCTTCTATTGTTTTCACCTGCACAGGCAGGGTCACAGGTGCAGAGGCTGCAAGGGGGTCGGGCTGGGGTGCTGGGCTGTCATCCTAGCGAGGCCAGGCTGGGACAGGGAGACCCAATCTCCGAAACCCCACAGAGGCCCGTGAGGAGAGGAACCGACTGCGCCCCTCACCACCCTCTCTTACCAACGTTCCGCCCAAGTCGCCACGGCCCTGGCTCTGGGAAGCCATCTCGAGGATTCTCGAGGTCACGAGTCAGGTAAGTCCTACAGGGAGCAGATACGGGTTTTCGGAAGACAAAAAAAGCCGACCCCCACCCATCCCTGCAGCCTCTCCACCGTCAGGAGCCCGCTGCCGAGGAGGCCCCTTCCCCATCCCCGCGGCCTCTGCGTTCCCTAAGCCCCGGCTTTACTAGCCGCCTACGGGGGCGGCGCTCTCAGAAAACCCGAGCTGAGCACCGGGGCCTCATCCCTTCAGACACCGAGACTAGAGTCCCAGGCACCTCCACTGCCCGGCGGGAGCACTCAGCAGTGTGGCCAGTCGGCGAGGGTCTCAGTGAATTAGTAAGATTTTGCCCGGCGTAGTCATTAAGCGTGCAAGGGGTGCTCACACTTAAAACAGTTCAAATTCAGAGCCGGGCAGGGGTGGCGCGCGCCTTTAGTCCAGCACTCGGGAGGCAGAGGCAGGCGGGTCTCTGGGAATTCAAGGCCAGCCTGGTCTACAGAGCGAGACCAGGACAGCCAGGGCTACACAGAGAAACCCTGTCTCGAAAACCCAAGACAATTAAAAAAAAAAAAAGTAGGAGACAAGAGAAACGACCCTTGGTTTGCTCCCAAATCACTCCTCCTGGGTAAACTCCCCGCTGCAGTCGGTTCTGTGCGGGTCAACACCCCCTCCGCCTCCTTCTCCCGCCCCCACCCGCGCAAACCGCCCGCCCTCACCCTCCACCTCCGAGGATGGGGAGGCCCGGAGGCTCCCAGAGGAAGCCGCGGAGGTCAGCCAAGTTCAGGCCGGGAGGAAGCCCCTCCTGCGGGGCCCCGGGCCATTTGACCCCTCCGGCCCCGCCCCGGCCCCGCCCCGCCTGCCCCGGCCCCGCCTCTGGACCCGCCCCACCCGCGCCCACTCGGGGACGCTCGTCCGGAACCGAGCCACAGGTGCACGTGGGCTCAGGACTCCGCCAGCCGCCCCCTGCCGGCGCTGGCCAATCAGGACGCCGGGAGCCCACGTGGACGGCGAGCCCGGATGCTCATTGCTCAGCTTGCGGCGCGGTTGTCAATCACCGAGTTCCAGGCCCCGGCTTAACCCGCGAGTTCCCGGTGCGGTGGTTTGGGAGCTGGGAGGACTGGGGCGGCCCGAGCGGGGTCAGCAGGTGGAGGTGATTGCGGCCTAGCCTTTTGATCCTTGGAACCTGCAGGGTGCGCGGCGAACCCACTCGTTCCCACGCGCGGTGTTCATACACACAGACGCAGACACACGCACACCAGATAATTATCTTTCAAATCTGGTTGAGATGGAGGGAGTACCCGCTGCCGTTTCAGAGAACCTGGGTTCGAGCCCCAGCACCCGCATTTGGCTCACACCTCCCTGTAACTCCAGTTCCAGGGGATCCGTCGCTCCCAGGTCTGGCCTCACTGTGCACACACATACCTGCAGGCAAAACGTCAGACCGCATAAAATAAAATGCATAATTTTAATTCAGGGGCTGGAGAGATGGCTCCGAGGTTAAGAGCACTGGCTGCTCTTCCAGACGACCTGAGTTCAATTCCCAGCACACGGTGGCCCACAAACATCTATAGTGAGATCTGGTGCCCTCTGCTGGGGTGCAGGTGGACATGCAGACACAACATTGTATACATACACTATTATATACATAATAAATAACTCTTTAAAAATATTAATTCAAAAATAATAAATAAAATCTGGGTGCTCAGCTTTGGAATCAACAACTCATGTCTGGGTGCGCAGACAAACTGGGGGCAGGAACTTGAGAACCCCAAAAGTTCCCTGTGAGAAATGAGCCTCCCGTGAGGTGACAATGACCTCCTATGTGATCCAGGCTAGGCCTGGCTCCTCTGCAAGCCGAGGCGGGAGGGCCAGGACTCAGCCCTGCTGGCATGCACGTGCTCTGAGCTCTATCCTCAGCACCGATTGAACCTGATGTGGTCAAACATATCACCCCAGTACGGGGTGGGGGGGCAGGAGAGTTAAGAGTCAAGGTCATCCTGGGCTACACAGCTAATTCCTGGAGTGAGCTGAGGGTGGCCCAGGTTGGCGTGGCATCTCTGGACCGCCTTACCCACAGCACCGCGGCCTCCCAGCCTGCATGTGGGATGGAGAATGAAAACACGGGGTCTGTGATCTCAGCCCTCTGGACACAGGCGGGAGATAATTGTGAGTTTGGGGCTAGCCTGGTTTCTGTAGGGAAGAGAGGGCCGTGAGAGGGGTCAGTGGATGAAGGCGATTTCTGCCAAGCTGGATGGCTTGACCTTGATCTCTGAATCCCACACAGTGTAAGTGAGAATGCATTTTCATTCCTAGGAGGTGGGCCCTGACCCCCAACCATGTGAATAAATAATTGTACCTCAATTAGGCCTCTGTCACAGTAATGTTCCCCTCATTAAGAAAATATTTTAAGGGGCTAGAAAGATGGCTCAGCAGTTAGGAACACTGGCTGTCCTTCCAGGGGACCTGGATTCAATTCCCAGGACCAACATGGTTGCTCACAACTATCTATGATGTGATCTGATGCCCCCTTCTGGCCTGCAGGTGTACATGCAGCTAGAGCACTCTTAAAATCAATCAATCAATCCTTAAACAATATTTTAATTTAATTTTTGTTTTGTTTTTCAAAACAGGGTTTCTCTGTTTTAGCCTTGGCTGTCCTGGAACTCACTCCACATGGCCTTGAACTCACAGAGATCTGCTTGCCTCTGCCCCCCCCCCCCCCCCCCCCCCCCACCCCCCCCCCTCCACCCCTGCACCCCCCCCCCCCCCCCCCTCACCCCCCAGAGCTTTCCTTCCCCCGCCCCCCCCCCCCCCCCCCCCCCCCAGTGCTGGGATTAAAGGAATGCACCACCACTGTCAGCTTAAAAAATATATATTTTAAAACCAAGTGGAGGTGATGGATCTCTGTGAGTTTGAGGCCAGCCTGGGCTATAGATGAGTTCCGGGACAGCCAGGGCTACACAGAGGAACCCTGTCTGGAAAAAAAGTTATGTGTGTAAATGTTTGCTTTGCACGCATGTCACCATGTGTGCCTGGAATCAAGCCAGAAGACGGTATTGGATTCCCTGTAACTGGAGGTGGCATGTGGGTGCTGGGACTGGAGCCTGGGTCCTCTGTGGGAGCATCAAGTACTGTTAGCCCCGCCCCCTCCCCCCTTTCCAGACGATTGGCTCATTTCAGCTCCTTCACTGTCAAACCAGGGGCAGGGACCGCTTCAGCTTCTCCGCCTTCTCGGCTGAGATGAGCAGGTGTGCCTGCTGCGGCGAACCTTGAACTTCACCATCCTCGTTCTTCTTGATCTTGGCAGATTTGGCACCCTTCCGCAGGCCTGTGAGCAGAAAGTCCTGGGTTTCCTCAGTTTCCTGAGGCATGGCGACGGGCGCTTGGCACTAGCAACTACAGAGCTGCCACGAGCCTAAGAGAGGGGCCTGAAGAGACGGCTCAGAGGTTAAGAGCACCGGCTGCTCTTCCGGAGGTTCACTTCCCAGCACCCACATGGTGGCTCACAACCGTCTACAGCGAGATCTGGAGCCCCCTTCCAGTTCTCAAGCACACAGGCAGGGAGAATACTGTATACATAATAAATAAATATATATCTAAGAAAATAACCAAAAAGGATGAAAAAAGGCTACATATGTATGAATGTATATATATATGCGCGCACACACACACATATATACACATAAACACATAGGCGCACACACATATATTCCAGCCCCTTTGGTCTTCGAGACACAGTTCCTCTGTGTAGCCCTGGCTCTCCTGGACATCCTTTGTAGACCAGGCTGGCCTCAAGCTCACAGAGATCCGCCTGCCTCTGCCGTCCTGAGTGCCGGATTACAGGCGTCCGCCACCGCACCCAGTGACATTTATATTTCAGTTTCTTTCCTGGTCCTGCTCTGCTTCTGAAGCCAGGACTTTTACATGCTAGGTAGGTCTGTGCGCAAGACATCACTATTTATTTCAGCCAGGACTGTGACGGCATGGGATCAGTGGGACTAGATCTTCATTCCCAGAGGCCAGGTCCGGGTCTGTAAGCTGAAGGAGGCGGTCTCTCGCGCCCTCTGGTGGCCATACGTATTACGAGCTTGACAAGTAATTTACTTGAGATGATGTCACCACCTCAGCTCAGGATACAACAATATTCAATCATGGCTACCATCCATGTCTGAAAATTAAGGTTTCCTTTGCCAGTTTTGGTGGCGAGGCCTTTAATCCCCACACTCTTGGGAGGCAGAGCCTGGGCAATCTCTGTGAGTTCAGGTCCAACCTGGACTACATAGTGAACTCCTGTCTCAAATCATCCACAATGATAATAACAAAATTTTTAAAACTCCCATTTTTTTTCGTCCTACAGAGTCAGGGCCTTGTACATGATGTACAATTAATTTGTTTTATTTGCTTTGTTATTGTTTTACTTTAAATTTTCTCTCTCTTTTCTCTGTGTAGCCTTGAGTGTCCTGGAACTTACTCTGTAGATCAGACCGGCTTCAAACTCAGGGATTTTTCTGCCTCTGCCTCCTGAGTGCTGGAGTTAAAGGAGTGCGGCACCGCCTCCTATATCTTACTTTTAAATGTTGATTTAACCATTTTTAATTGTGTGTGTGTTTGCACGGGGTGTGAGCCTGAGTGCAGCTGTCTGCCGAGGCCAGAAGAGCATCTAACGCTGTGCAGCTGGAAACCGGAGTGCTGGGAACCGCACTGCATGCTCCAGAGCCAGAAGCGCACCGAAGTGCTCTGGTTCTCTCCAGAACCTTTGTTATTATTAATTATTATCTATTGTGTTTTCTTTTATTGATTTTACTTCATTTATTTTACTTATTTAATTTCATTGTATTCTTTTTTTTTTAAAAAAAGATATATTTACTTATTATGCATAGTGTCCTGTCTGCATGTACATCCACAGGACAGAGGCAAGCATGAGATCTCACTATAGATGGCTGTGAGCCACTGTGTGGGTACTGGGACTTGAACTCAGGACCTCTGGAAAAGCAGCCAATGCTCTTAACCGCTGAGCCATCTCTCCAGCTTCCACCCCCACTGTATTCTTCCTTCCTGTCTTCCTTTTTTTTTCTTTCTCTCTCTCTCTCTCTTTCTTTCTTTTTTAATTTGTGTTATTTCTTTACTTACTTATTCGAGGTTTTGATTTGGTTTGGTTTGGTTGGTTTTTTTCCTAACGGCTTTTCTCTGTGTAGTCCTGGACGTCCTGGAACTCGCTCTGTTTGCAGCCCAGCCGGGTATTAATTCACAGAGATCCTCTTGCCTCTGCACCACCATGCCCAGCCCTTTTTATTTTAAAATTTATTTTTATATACAAATGCGCGTGGACTTTGTGATCCTCAGGAGTCAGCTTCTGGGAATAACTGAACCTGGGTTCCCAAAAGGCAGGAGAGCAGGACACACACACACACACACTCACAATTTTCCGTGCTCTGTTCCCTCCTTCCTGACCCCCTGGGGTCAGTCTGGGGCGCAGACGTTGATAGAATATTTGCTGGAGACACGCGAGCACGTTGGGGCGTCTGGTGCAGGGTGACCCCAGTTGTCACCGACAGGAGGTAGAGGCTTTTCCTTCTGGAAGCCATGCAGAGCTCCTCCCGAGCTCTGGCCAGCGCGCACGGGCGAGCGCGGGCGCCATCTGCTGGGCGGAGCCGGGCCCCACAGGCTTGCGGACGTGGGAGGAGAAGAGTGGGGTGCCTGGCGCCGGCTGGAGGGTGGGCGGGGGGCGAGGAGGCGGCTGGCGTTGCTGGTCACGCTCCAGACAGGGACTCCCTGAGTTCGAGGCCTGCTTGGTCTACCTCCTTGGTCTCAAAAGAACAAAAAATAAAATTAAAATGAGGAAACAAAGTGAAAACTAAGGAGGAACGATGCCCCGCGTTGATCGTAATGTGTGCTTTCAAGGGAAGGTCGTAGCAAGGGAGGGCTAGGTAAAAGCTTTGTTTGTGTCTGCGCACCGCGTGCATGCGGTGCTCGTGTCGGCCAGAAGGGAGCTCAGATCCCTGGAGCTGCAGTTACAGGCGCGTGTGAGTCACCTGGGTGCGGAGAATCGAACCCCGGTCCTCCGCAAGGGCAGGCAGCGCTCTAACCGCTGAGCCTCTCGCCAGCCTCAGTCTATTTTGTGTGTGGCCACGAGAGCCGCAGGACCTGAAGTCAGTCTGAACCCCCGCGGGGCTCAATGCTCAACCTCCCACCACCCGGGACTCCAACCCGGGTCGTCAGCCTCGGCTGCAAGCACCCCAACACGCTGAGCCCCTTGCCGAGCCGGGCCTGAGCACAGGCACCTCAGCGGTCTCGGCGACTAGGGCATTCCGGCAACTGGAAAAGGCCTCACGGGGCCCATCTGTCGTAGCCGCGCCCCGGGGCGGGGCAAAGGAGAAGCCCCGCCCACCAGGCCATTTTGCTTGGATGAGCTGTCAAAGGAGCGTCCCTATCCAATCAGCTTGGAGCAGAGGCGGGCCCTAGCGGTGCTGGGGTCGGCGAGCGGCGGGCCGAACGGGCCTGCCCACCTCCAGCCGTCCACCAGTCCCATAGCCCAGACCAATCTTGACTTCCGTTTGCGAAACGGAAGTCCTTTGTACGGAAAACTGGAAGTCGGCTGGAACCGGAACAGGATGGGGAGGATGACCGGAACTGGTTGTGAACTTCGACCAGAAGAGAGCTGGGAGCGGAAACGTAGTGCTTGGCCGCCTCAGCCTTCGTCGCTGTCGCAACCGGGCTTTTGACCCCTAAACAATCCTCTTCCTCCCCACGTGCCCTGAGCCGTGAACGCGCGGCTACCACTGTGTCAAGATGGCGTCGCCTGTGGTCCAAAAAGTTAAAGGTCGATGGCGAGGTCAAAGGGCAGGAAAGGGTTTCCGGTAGTTTGGGGAGGGAGTGGGTCAGGCGGGTTTGGGTATAAAGCGTGGTTATTTGAGCCTGCGGGAGGTGGTGAGCTTGGTTAGGGTACTAGGTAGGATTAGCCGCCGCGGAGGACAAGCTGTGTGGGCCTCCGCCGAGCTACGAGGGACGCGACGCGGTGCTGTTTCCCTGGGAACCAGGAGCCCACTAAGCTGCGCGTGCGCGTCAGCGCTGCACCTGGGCCGCAGATGCCCAGGCAGTCGGTGTTGGAAGGTTGTAAGGAAGGGCTGGAGGTGTGCTCCCTCAGGAAGCATGCAAATAAGTAAATATAGAAAACTAAAGGCCTGCAGAAGGGCTCGGTGGATGACGGTGGATTTGCCGCCAAGCGTGATGAACTGAGTTCGGGCCCCGACACCCACAGGGAAGGAGAGACCTCTGGAGTCACGTTTTTTTACGTGCCCCTCAGAGTAAAGGTGTAGCGAGGTTCAAGGGCAGGATGTGGGCGAATTCTGCAAAAACGGTTTGTCACCACATCGGAGAGCCCGTGAGCCTCTGGATTTGGGGCTCTCCCGTGGTCCAGGTGCCAATTCTGCACAGACACAAGACCTTAACTATGCCTAGTGTGCGTGTGTGGAGACAGAGGGAACCCCGGGTGTCCGTCCTCGGTAGCCCTTTACCACCACTTTCCTTTCCCCCTTGAGACATTGTCTCGCCGCGACCTGCCAGTTGCTGCTAAGGCTGGCGGGTCAGCGAGCACCAGGGACCCTGCGGTCTCTGGCGACCCAGGGCAGGCATCACAGATGCGACCCCGGCTTTGTGCTCAGCGAACCTCGGGCCCATGCGTATCGACCGAGCCCCGAAAACCCAGAGTGGCTCACCCATTGGCCCAGGCTCCAGCTCCCCTGCGGTTTAAATTACCCTAAAAGCCAAATAGTGCGCGGTGTGGCCTTCGAGTCTTGGAAGGGTCCTACTGTGTAGCTCATAGGGTCCAAACACTGATTCCTCTGCCTCCACCTCCTGAGTGCGGGGATGACACTGACTGTTCTTCACAGGAGCTGAGTTTAGTTTCCAGAAACCACAGGTGGCCATGGCTTCTTGGAACTCCAGTTCGAGATCCAGCGACATCTTCTGCCCTCCATAGCCACCCGCGTCCGTTTTCACGTGCGCGCACACACATACACACACTCGCGCATACTTCAATTAATCTTTTTTTAAAATTTGGAATCCATTTGAAAAGAGTCTGGCCAGCACCCTACAGCACAGAGTGCAAAGGCTCTCTTAAGATAAAGGACCAGGGTTAGAGAGTGGCTCAGTGGTTAAGAGCACTGGCTGTTCTTCTAGATGGTCCTGAGTTCAATTCCCAGCAACCACATGGTGGCTCACAACCATCTATAGTGAGATCTGGTCCTGTCTTCTGGCTTGTAGGCTGTATAAATAATAAATAAACAAGAAGAAAGAAAGAAATAAGGACCGGGGGACGTTTTACTGTGCTTTTTAAATGGATACTATTTGTTTTTTTTTGAGACAGGGTCCCTCTATATAAACCAGGCTGGCCTTGAACTCACAGAGATCTGCCTGAGTGCAGGGATTAAAGGTGTGGCAAGTCTGACTGAAGTAAATGATTAATGTGTGTTTTGTGTATGTGCGTGTGGAGGCCATAGGTCAGGATTCTGTCTTCCTCCATCCCATCTCTGTGCAGGCCTATACTGTGCTCTGGCTGTTTTCACCCCTCATCCTCCCTGATCCCCAGCCCACACCGCTGAGCCCCTAATGAGCAACAGCAATGCTTTTCTTAATGTTCCCCACCTTGTTTCTGGGGCAGGGCCAGCAATCCCCAGGGCTACTCCTGTGCCCTTTCCTCGTGCTGGAACTGAACTCAGGCCCTCATGGTGGAGGGACAAGCACCTTACAGGTTGCTTTCCCTTCCCAGGCCCAACACTTGATCTTTCTTCATCTGATCAAGAACACTTGATCGTTCTCCATGTTCGCTAGGTTTTGCCTGTGTGTGCACTGTACCAATGCAAGGTCCCTTGCTGGCCACACCCTTTCTCTCCCTATCTGTAGTGAGAATTCTGGAACTTTGTTTTTTTTTTTTTTTTTTTTTTTTTTAAAAAAAAAAAAAAACAACCACAGAAATAGGGGGCCAGAGAGATGGCTCAGAGGTTAAGAACACTGGCTGCTCTTCCAGAGGTCCTGGCTCACAGCCATCTGTAATGAGATCTGGTGCCCTCTTCTGGTGTGAAGGTGTACATGCAGGTATACGTAATAAACCAATAAATAAATCTTTAGAAAAAAACACAGAAATATTATTATATTTTTTTAAATCTCAGGTGTGGGATATGAGCTGCTTCAGATTGCTCACAGCAGCTGACTATGATTTACCTGGTGCTGTAGCAGAGGCGTGGTTTTGGCAGCTGTAGATAGTTTCTGCAATTGTGTGACATCTGAAATTCTGAGACCTTTTCTGAGGGTATATAAATGTGAGGGCGCCAATAAATGGATGGTTGTTCATTCCAGGAGGGTTGATTTTGGTTTGTTAGGAGTCGTGCCCAAAGAAGGAGCAGGAAGAAAGAAATTAGATTCAAGAATCTCTCTCTGTGTGTCTGTCTTCCCTCTATTCTTCTTCCTCTCCTATCTAGTAAAAGGGGGTGAAACCAGGGAGGATAAAGGGTGGGAAAAAGAAGGACCCACAAAGTAGCCAAATCAAGCTACATCCATCGTCTCCTCTCTTCCCCTTGTTCTTTCCTTCCTTTCCTTCCCATCTTTTTCTTCCTTGCTTTCTGTACTAGAGATTGAACTGAGAGCCCCACACATGCTGTGCTAGTCAAGGGCTTTCCTATCATCCGTCTTTACTCATTTTGCCATTTTTGGTCAAGATGGCATTGGCACTATTTCAGATCCCTGCAGCCGAGGTGACAGCAGCAGTCTGCCTAGCCCTCCACAGTATCTCCTAGGGAACAAAAGAACCAACGGCGACACCATCAGACTCTCAATCGGTGATGGTGAATGCTCTGCAGACTGGTGTCAGGGCAAGCAGAGGCATCTGAGGTGAGGGCACCCCAGGCAGAGGTGGGGAAGTGGAGTGTGGCTGAGGAAGACTCCAGCCGATCTCTCCCCTCCACACGTGCAGATTCATATAATCTTAGTAGAACTGAGTGAACTCCAGATGTGAGGGCAAGTGTGGGCTTGATGGTTAGTGCAGATGTTATGGTTAGTGCTGTCAAGCTGATCAGATTAAGTCACAACTAGACATCTCTAAAACTCATTTCTGGGTGTATCTGTGGGCGTGGTTCTACAGCACCAGATCATGTGGACACAAGTGAATGCCAGAGGCCAGGCATGCTATACCCTCCCCTAACCCCAATGCTCAAAGAAGCTGAGGCAGGAAGATGTCTGAGAGTTTGAGGCCAGTCTATAGAGTGAGATTCTGTTTCAGCACACTAACTAACTAACTAACTCACTAACTAACTAACTAACTAACTAACTAACTAACTAACTAACTAACTAACTATATATGTGTCTTCAAGTATTGAACTCACATCAGCCAGCAGGATAGGCAGTAAGTGTCTTTACCCACTAAGTCTTCGCCACACAATGCAAATTTTGTTTTTTTCCCTGAGACACAATGTCTCAGTTTTATTGCTGTGAAGAGACACCATGACTATAGCAACTATTTTTTTAGATTTATTTATTTATTTTATGTATCTATCTGCATGTACACCTGCAGGCCAGAAGAGGGCATCAGAGCCCAGTATAGATGGTTGTGAGCCACCATATGGTTACTGGGAACTGAACTCAGGACCTCTGGAAGTGTAGATAGTGCTCTTAACCTCTGAGCCATCTCTCCAGCCCCAGTACGACAACTCTTATACAGGGAAACATTTAATTGGGGATGGCTTACAGTTTCAGAGGTTTAGTGCATTAGCATCATGGCAGGAAAATGGAAGCATGCAGGCCGACATGGTGCTGGAGGAGCTGAGAGTTCTACATCTTGACCGGCAGGCAACAGAAAAGACTGTCACACTAGGCCTAGCTTGAGCATTGGAGACCTCAACCCACCTCCAGTGACACACTTCCTCCCACAAGGCCACACCTAGTAGTGCCACTCCCTATGGTCAAGCATTCAAACACATGACTATGTGGGGGGGGGGGGCTATTCATTGAATTAAAGTCGTTTGTGATCTCTAATGACTCCTTAACCGTTCTTCCTGCTTTGAATGGCAATCCTGTGGTAGACAGAGTGTGAAGATGAAGGTGGCTCTGGCCAGGGAGGGTCCTGCTGTGTTCTGTAGTGTCCCAACTAAAGGTGGAGCCAGTGATGGCACAAAGCTCTGGAGGGCCTCTGAGAACCAGAAAATGCCCCTCGAAAGACACAGGTCACATCCTGGTGAGAACTGTGGAGAGCCTGCTCTCTCCCTCATGCCAATGCCCTCAGGTGGAGACTGGCATTGTGGAGAGTGCCCACAAGTGTGAAGACTCTGGGAAGGAACCCGAGAAAAGCATACAGAGTTCTAGTAGGACAGATTCTACATGGGATGTTTTTCTCTTGTTCCTCCTCCATGAAGGAACACAGAGGAGAGAAAAGCCATGCATGTATTATACCCAGTTCCTGAGACCCCCAAAACCCACCAGGAATGGACTCCACTGCAAAACACATCAGGATCTTTTTATTACAATGTCAAGCCTGGGTTGAAGCATTCTCCCTGGTTGATAGGAGGAGTGCAGTCCCTCGGTCTAGGGGAACAAGGTTTTTAAAGGGCAAAACCACAAGCAGGGAGTTACATGCCTTGGCGTTACATGATTGGGTAAGGGAAATTGACATTTGAAATGATTGGTTTACTTTAGGCATCAAGATCATCTGGGCTGGTTTCCTAGTAACTATCTCTAGTGGTCAGGAAAAGAATGCAGTAAGGCTGGACATGTCCCCGAAGTGGCTGGACATGTCTCCATTTGGCTGGCCTTTGTTCAGGCTTATAAACCAATACCCACTAATTTTTAATTCTTTGGTCTCTCACATGTGAGGTGTGTGGGAAAGCCTTGAGGTCCCCCTCCCACTTCTGTAATCACACAAGGACACACACTGGAGAGGAGCCATACTGTGTTGTCCACACTGTGGGCAAGCCTTCTCTTGCTACTCATCCCTCAGGGAGCATGGAAGACCACACAGTAAGGAGAAGCCCTATGGATACAAGGAGTGCGGCAGAGCCTTCAGGTATCCCGAGTCCTTGATGACGCACACTGGGCACCAGTCCCTGCTATGTGAGCAGTGTGGGAAAACCTTCAGCTCTCATGCCTACTTCCAAAGGCACCTGAAGATGTACCGCTCGCAAAGCCACACACATGTGCATGGTGGGGGAGGGCTTTTGGCTTTTCCAAATCCCTCAGCATCCACATGAGGACACGCACCGGGGAGAGAGCCTATGAATGCCAGCAGTGTGGCAAAGCCCTCATTCTATTCCATCCCTTCGAGGATGTGAAAAATCATGATAGAAAGCACCTGCAAGGGACCACTGCTGGAGTGTGAAATGGTGGTGGGGTGCTGGACAAGCAAAGCCTCGGACCGTGGCCTCAACCCACATAGAACATCATGCTCATAAGAAGCATCCTCTGGTGAGTGGGAAAAAAGCACATCCCTCTTCCTTGGAGGACCTGGAAAAACCTTAGCTGTGTCACCTCATCTATTTTCTTTGTGAGCCCTCTGAGGAGGCAGAAATCCCTACAAGCTCCTTGAGGGAGGATCCCACTATGTAGCTGAAGGAGACTCAAGCTTCAGTCCACCCCCAGCCCCATCCATCCCCATACCTCTGCCTCCCAAGTTCTGGGATTATGCACGTGCACAAAACACACCTGGCCTTCTCAATATATATATATATATATATATATATATATATATATATATATATATAAAGTTTTATTTCATTTGTAGTTATATGTGTGTCTGTTTGGGTTTGTGCACATGAGTGTCATTGCCTTTGGAGGCCAGAGGGGTCAGAGCTCATAGACCTGATGGGTGTGAGCCACCTCCTGTGGCTGCTGGGAATGCTCTAGGTCCACCATAAGAGCAGTGGTCACCCTTTCCCTCTGGGCCATCTCTCCAGCTCTTTTCAATTATGACTATGGCACCATCTTCATTTTCTCTTGTTCTTTCATTTTGGGGGCGCTGTGGATCAAAGCCAGGGCCTTGTCACACTTGCTGGATGACTGTTCTGCCAGCAAGCCCAACCCAGCTCAACCCTGCTGTTGCCTCTCCCGTGCCAGAGCCACAGTACAGAGTCAGAGGGCTTTAATCTCTTGTTAAGCTTCTGATGAAAAAGTTAATAAACATCCTGTCCTGTACTATGCCAGCTATCAGCTATACTGTGTTTACTTTATATTTTGGACTATAAGGTCAGTGTGGTTTATGTGTGTGTTGATGTAGACAAATTTAATAGTCTTTAAAAAAGTACATTATTCTTAAAAAAAACTAAAATTTTCTCTTAATAGTTGTTGTTTTATAAAAATTTATTTTCAATTCAGGTACGTTGGTATTTTGCCTGCATGTGTGTTTGTGTGAGGGTGTCAGACCCTCTGGAACTGAAGCTACAGACAGAGAGTTGAACTCAGGACCTCTGGAAGAGCAGCCGGTGCTCTTAACTGCTGAGCTGTCTCTCCAGCCCCCAGTGGTTGTTTCTTTTAATGACAGTTTATTTGTTATTTTATTTTATCTTATGTGCATGGGAGTTTTGCCTGCATGAATGTCTGTGTGCCACTTGTATGCCTATTGCCCACTGAGGCTGGAAGAGGGCTTTGGATCTGTGTGCTCTAACCATTGGGCAATCTCCCCAGCCCATGCATGTATCCTAACACTGACTACACAGCATCTGTTCAAGTGCTTACATAACGGCACAGTCTGGACAAAGTCCCAAACATCTTGCTCTGGATCCCGCCCTGCAGTCACTGTGCTCATAGACACAGGGGGACTTCATAAGCATCTGAGGAGGGGGCCCCGGGAGGGGAAATCCCAGCCCCAGTCATGTGTTCCTGTGAGGGCGTGCATGTGTGAACACACGGAGACCAGAGCCAACAACGGTGCTCTGGTCTATCCTTCACCTTTTGTGTGTTCATGTATGCTCACACATGTGCACTAGAGGGGCCTGCACTTGTGCATGCATGGAGAGCAGAGAAGGACGCTGGCGTCCTGATCGGTCCACCCAGCCTTATTCCTTTGATGCACCTAGGGTAAGCTGGCAGCCAGCAAGTCCCAGCAATCCTCCTGTCTCCACTCCCACAGCGCTGGGGTCAAAGGCCACAAGGCCACATGTGGTGCGGGGTCCTCACACTTGTGTAGCAAGCCCCCTTACCCACTGAGCCATCTCCGTAGCCCCTCTTCAGTTTCTGAGACCGGGTCTTTGCCTGAACCTGGATGTCATGGCTTCCCTCAGGCTGACTGTCCACTGAGCCTCAGGGAATCCTCCTATCTCTGTCCAGCCGGCACTGGGGTTACAGACGCTCACAGCCTCAGCTGGCTTTTACTTAGTTGCTGGGGATCAGAGCTCATGTTCCCATGCTTGCACAGAACTTTGCCCACCGAAACATCTACACAGCTCTGACTATTATTCTACGATTTAGACAAATTCTCATGTATCTCACTATGTAGCAAAGGCCAGCCTGGACTACACGAGACCCTATCTGAAAAATGGTGGTGGTGTGTGCACACAGGAGAGATGGTTCACCAGTTACTTGTTGCTTTTGCGGAGGCCTTGGGTTCAGTTCCCAGCACCACATGGGGGCTCACAGCCATGTGTAACTCCAGTTCCAGAGGATCTGATGCCCCTTTCTGGCCCTGTTAACATGAGGCGTTAACAGATACAGTAAAACACCCCCACACATAAAGGAAATACTTTTTTGGTTACTTTAAAAAAACACATATTCTAAGAAGGTGTTTTCATTTAAATCCCAAGTGTGGGGATATGGGGCTTCTTTGACGGTAGCAGCTGACTATGATTTGCCTCGGACTCTAGCAAGGGGTGGTTTTGCCAGCTGCAGATAGTTTCTTCGACTGTGTGACATTTGCAATTCTGGGAACTTTTCAGAGGGTATATAAATGCATACCCTCTGGAGGTGGGGTTGGTGGTCCCAGAACAGCGGCCATTGGTTGTGGTCTGTTAGTAGTCATGCTCAAAGAAGAAACAATAAGAGAAGAAATTAGATTCAGGGGTCTCTCTCTCACACAAAGTATCAAAGACCAGTTACAGGATACTGGCTAACTGAACCTTTCCCCACGTTGCTGACACTCACACGGCTGCTTTCCTGTGTGGACTTCACCTGAAGGCTTTCTCACACAGCTGACATCTGTGTTTCTCTCTGGTGCCCTTTCCTGTCTTGGTAAAGACTGCACATGAATGCAGGCTTTCCTGCACTGTTGACATTCAGCGCATACTATCCTGTCTTGGAGAAGTTGAGGGATGGCTGATGAATGGCCTCCCACACTCCTTACATTGTGTGTGATAGCCCGTGTCTGTGGAGTGGTGACCCGGAAGGCTTCTCTCCAGTGTGTTTGGCCTGACGTCGGGAAAGCCTGCTGTCACTTGTCCTTAGGGAAAAAACAGGCTCAACTCCCTTTCTTCCAGTAGACCCTGTTCAGCAATCATCTGGAATTCCTGGGATTCCACGATATGCTAATGAGATCTTAACTTTCAACTAATGACCTTTTCCCATACCTCTAACTGCTGTAGCAGTTCTCCCAACCCCCACGCCCACAGGATAAGGAAGTGCTGCCTTCCGCTATGGTAGGACTGTGCTGCCCCGTGTAGATGAAGTGTGCCTGGCACCCCTCGCCCCAGCCAATCAGACACACTCTCCCCGGAAACCTCCCACTGCCCACGGCTTATAACGTCCCCGATTCAGGAAATAAACCTTCTCTCTTCAGCCTTCCACCACGGGCGTCTGAGGAAAGAAGGGCTCCCCTCCTCCCTAAAGGAGCCTCCCCTGGACCCGGTTTTAGCTTCGTTGCCTCTGTCACTGCTGAAGCCCGCTCCACTGACCCCCACAAGCAGCCGCTAGACCTAAGGGCCTCCATCCTGGCACAGCGGCGTAGCTGAAGGGCTGTGACACCGCGGTATCACCGCGGGCTTTGCCACTTGTTACACAATGGAAAACTCCTCCAAACCCCAGCTAAGATTGGGAGTCCGGCTCGCGGCCCTCCCTCTGCGGGTCTAGCTGTTCCAGAGGGAAGCAGAACGTTTGACCCGGATTCAGCCTGGCCTGCCCAGCTTTTCCCAAGGAAGAACAGCGAATTTCCCGCTGGGCGGCAGCGGGAGATGTGGAAACAGGGTTGGGCACCTGGTGGGGCCCGAGCTTCCGGGAGAGGACCCAGAGGCCCAGGAAGCATGACCTGCAAACCTGACCTCTGCCCTGGCACCGATGGCTGTGTCCAGGGTGTGCCGTGAAAGATAACAGCTGCATGCAGACTTTGCTGGGTTCACACTGTCTCTCAGGACTGCGGAGGGGACTTTCCGGTCCAGGTGAGGATTTGGACTGATTATGAAGATGCCTTCATAGTGAACAAGATCTCTGAGGCGTCTCTGCACCATACAGCTGCCACTACAAGTGGGAAAGTGGGGGTGGGGAGTGAGTGGCGCCCACTGCCACTCTCGGGGCAGAATCATGATTCTGTGCTCTGCGCTGACTGGACAGAGCCGATGTCGGTGCTCCTGATTGGGCGCGCGCCCGGTCCCACCTCACTAGCGGTCAGCGGATATCTCAACTAAGAGCTCCCATCCCCAGCACCTGGCCATTTCTCCGGGTCCTGCCCCAAAGACTGAGCGCTCAGGTCCTCCAGAACTCCGTGTGGGGGCCGGGTGCGCAGCCTAACGCTTTCAGGTGGGGCTGCGAGAGCACTCAGCTGGTCAGGTGTGGCCACGCCTGATGCCCTAAGCTCCATTCCCAGGAGCCATACGGTAGAAGAGAACTGACCCCTTCAAAGTGTCCACTGAGCTCCACACATGACCCTATGCCGCGAACACACGCATGCACAAATGAAGTAACTAAATGTAACAAAACTGAAAAGAAATGGAAGGAATTCTCTATTTATTGCAAGGGTGCTCTCAGAAACCCAGGGCCCTTGTCTCTCTATGCATAGATGGGTCCCTGGCGGCTCTGTGTCCAGGTGGGGTCAGGGTGAGGGGCGGGTGGGAGGGGAGAAAAGGGGGGTGCGGAGTGTGTGGCTGCCGCTCCCGGCACATCCTGAGTCACAGCGGGGTGTGGCTCATGGAGAGGCACGTGGATCCTGGGACACGGCCTCTTCCAAGTGTGGGACTCCCCGTGCCCCGAGAAACCTGGACATGGGCACAGTGAGACTGGGAAGGAAGGCGTTGTGCAGGACATGGTGGTGCCACCTGCCGTCCCGTCTGCTGTGGAGGCTGAGGCAGGCACGGCTCTAGACTAGCCTGGGCTACAGTCGTGAGTTTGAGGCCAGCCGGAGCAACCTCGGGAGCCCTGGTCTCAAAGAAAAATCTGAAAAAGGCCGGGGCATGGCCCGTGCAAGCCCGGGGCCCAGGTCCCCAGGTTATAAACTTAAAACCGTCTACACGTGTGATCATCCACGCACCTCCCGCCCCCACGCCCGGGTCAGCTGGGGGCGACCTCCGTCTTCACTCTTTTGGGCGGCTTGTGGGGTCCGGGGCTGTCGGGGTCGGGCTTGTAGGAGCCGTTGAGGTGTGCGGGGGGCTCGGGCGCCGCCGGGCGCGGCAGGGGCGGCAGGGCTTTGTGCAGCACGCAGGGCCCGCTCCAGGCGGGGATCTCTAGCCCCAGGTGTTTCATGAGCCTGCTCATCACCTCGTCCACGTAGCCGTGGATGCGCAGGTCGGCCTGGCGGTCCTGCGTGGAGTGAAGGCCGGTCAGGCCTGCCGGGCGGGGGACACTGCAGGAGGTGCAGGGGCGCGGGGCGGGGCGCTGGCACCTACGTGTTTCGTGGGCTGCAGGTTGACAATGACCAGACGGCCCCCGCGGCGCTTGGTGGCGAGGGGCAGGTTCCCGCTGGGGCGGATCTGCAGCGAGGTGCCCAGGGTGACGGACAGGTCTGCGGCCCTGCAGCGGGAAGCAGAAAGCGGGCTCAGGCCCACCTCAGGCTCCAGCCCTCGGCGCACCCAGCAGGGATCGGAAGTATCTGGGAGCCGAGATTCAGTCTTCGTGTCCACTCTGAACCACTATCCAGTGTTTTAAAAAATAATGGCAACCAGGCTGGGTGGCACAGGCCTGTTGTCCTGGGTATTCCATAGGCCGAGGCAGGAGGTTCAGCAGTTCCACGCTTTCAGTCAGGTCTAGAAGCGCTCGGGAGGCAAAGGCAGGTAGATCTCTAGTGAGCTTACGCCCCCACCCCCTCCACACTGAGACATCTCAAAAAAGAAAGGCAAAGGGTCCGGCCGGCCGCTTGGAGGGTTCAAAGCTGAGGCGTGGCCAGGGTGGAGCCCCGCCCAGAACCCCCCCACTGCGGGCTGGGGCGTGGCCGGGGTGGAGCCCCGCCCAGAATTCCCCAGCGAGGGCTGGGGCATGGTCAGGGTGGAGCCTCGCCTAGAACCACCGGAACCCAACAAGGCGCTGGCGCCGTGCAGAGGACTCGCTTAGTGCACAGGAGGCTCAGCTCAGTACTCTCCCCACTAGCACAAAACCCCCGAAAACAGGAACGCAAACAAACCTTCCCACCGCCCTGTGTCTCAGGGTTTCCTCTGAACCCATCCCGCCCACGGAGGTGGGTGATGGGGGGCACCCCGAGTCCGGACCTCCTGTGAAGTCTATGCAGCCGTCCCGGTCCCCACCCAGTCCCACCTGCTGGCCTCGTCAGCGAGCGTCAGGTCGCGGTCGGGCAGTGAGTCCTCCCAGTCCAGAATGGTGTCCCTCAGCTCCCCCCTGTGGAAGGTCAGGGAAGTTAGTCAGGGGGCCCTCACCTCCCGACCGGTGTAGGCTGTGAGGAGAGTCACTCACCTACAGGCCCGAAGGCCCCTCGCCTTGGCCACGGTGCAGAGCCGGCCTGTGGCCTTGAGGCCCATGGTGCCCACAACTGTGTCCCTCACGTACTGCCTGTACAGGAGGAAGAGTGTGGGCTTCTAATGTCTCTCGAGGCACTGGCGTGGTGTAACCTAACCAGGCTCAACCCCCGAACCCCAGAGCAAGCCAAACAGCCGAGGGACAGACAGACAGAGTGCTGGGCATGCTAGTGTGGGCTCTGAGTTCAGTCACCAGAACCTTGTAACAAGGAGGGCACGGTGGGGCAGGCCTGTTACCCCGCACAGTGAGGTTGACGTGGGGACCCGGGAGCTAAGCACAGGTTCTGGGAGACCTGCCCCAGAACAAAGCTCAGGGGCCTTAGCTCTTGCCTAACACCCTGAGGCTCTGCTGTGCACAGCACGTTGTCACGTAACAGGGAGCCACAGCAGGGGCAGGGCTAGGAGAACCCCTCATTTCCAAGGGCATGACTTGCGTCTCCCCATTTAGTAGCTCCTCGCTTGGGGGGCTGCGGAGGAAGGGTTTGCCTGCTGGCCTACCAACCCTTGTTGCTCTGTTTTTATTTGCCTGTCCCGGGATACCGGGACATCTGGCCTTCCCTGAGCTGGCTCGGATGAGGATGGGGAGGGGTGCCCACCCTGGGAAAGCTGGGCAAAGCCCCGCCCCCCAACCTCGATATTCGACACTCACGTCTTACACTTGGGACACTCCTCTACAAACATGTTTCCATGAAGCTCCGCCAGCTTGTCCCTGCTCAAGAGGACGTGAGTGAGGACCCTACATCCGGAGGCTTGGCCCAGCTGCTCAGTCTCCTCCTCCAGAAAGCCTTCCTAGGCTGCTCACCCACAAGGTCCAAGGGCTTCTCCATCCTGGAGCCTCACCTCAGGGGAGGCTGCCCCAGCCTGTCCCAGCCAGAGGAACAGCTGCAGGCACAGCTGATCCTATCTTCCCCAACCCACAAACACCTGCTCCCCACCACAAAAACCTGTTGGCCAGCTGGGCACTTGGGACGCAGTGGCAGGCGGCTCTCTGTGAGTTTGAGGTCAGGCTGGTCTACAGAGTGAGTTCCAGGGACAGCCAGGGCTACACAGAGAAACCCTGTCTGGAAACCCCATCCCCTCAAAAAATCTTTTGGCCTTAGAGCACCTGCCTAGAAGCCCCCAGTGAGGGGCTGGGGTGTGGCTGGGAAGATGGATCTCTGCCTAGAACCCCCCAGCTGACCAAGTGCTGCCCTGCTCTGGGCTCTGGCCTTCCCAACTCTTTCCAGTGCTTGTGAGTTCAGGCACCCTGTTCCTCGAGGGGGAGGCAACAGCGCCACACTCCTCGGTCCGCCCCCGTCTGACCTGGGGAAGCCAGAGCGCACGTGCAGCCCATCCACGTTCTGGCTGACCAGGAAGCTGAGGAAGCCCACGCGTTCCAGCTGCACCAGGGCCATGTGGGTCTTCGAGGGCCGCGCACTCTCGAAGGTGGTGTCAAACTTGGGCGCCAGGCCACGCTCCTCCATGGTCCACACGCCATGGGGACCCCTGAGGACAGCGAGCAGATGGAGGAAGAGAAAAGGGCACAGAGGTTAAAAATTGATTTTCCGGACTCTCCCCATTAGTGCTGACGACAGCCCAGGCTGGGTGATGTTGGGGTCCCAGCGGCCCACAGCTCTGCTTGATCGTCAGTTATGGAATCTGTGGGGGAGACACTGGCAGCCAGGTAGGAAAGGGCTCTATGGAAAGAGGAGGAAGTCTTCATGAAGGAGGCTGAGAGGCTCAGGGCCTGGAGGTAAACAAAGGCAGGGAGCTCAGGGAGCTGCGGCTGAGGACCAGTCTGGACTGGCTTTGGTATCCCAGGATGCTCTGCAGTGGTCATAGGGAGCCACAGAAGGTTATGGACAACAAAGCCACTCCGTCCCTACAAAACCCAGGGGCTGGCCTGAGCCACACGAAGAGTACATTTTCCAGGATCCCTTGCAGCTATTAGGCAAGTGGAGTTTCTGCTGGGCCTTCCAGAGGCATAGGAAAACGGAAAGGTCCCTCTCCCACCTCACCTTAGTCCCCAGAGGTATCAGCAAGAGCCCTGCCTCAGTTTCCCCTCCTTGTTCACCGACCTGAAGTCGGGGATGCCAGAGGCGGTGCTGATGCCGGCGCCTGTGTGGAAGACCACGCTGGAGGACTGCCACATCAGCCGAGCCAGCTCCCACACTTTGCGCTCCAGCTCCTCTGGGGGGTCGAAGATCTGGGGGATTAGAGGGCAGGAGCGGTCAACATGTGCCTCCCAAGTGGCAGGGGTCAACGCTCTGTCGCCCCATACCCCCCAACATCCCTCAGTTCCAGCCGAAAAGGCCCGTGGCTCTGTCCTACCCCAGGGCCTCAGCACGTGCTGAGCCTGCTTCCCAGCCTGCTGTTCCAGAAGGCACCGCTCTCCTTGGCCTCCATCAGGTGGTGGTTCACATGACCCCAGTGACGTCATCCCTGACCCCTGACTTTAGATAACTCCTGTCTCTCTCCCTTACATCAAGATGCGGCCTCATTTGTCTACAGGCTCTTAGCAGGGCACGGTGGCACAGGCCTTTAATACCTGCACTCAGGAGGCAGAGGCATGAGGATCTCTGTGTGTTCGAGGCCGGCCTGAGCTACAAAGAGACCCTCCGGACACATCCCCGTCTCAGAAACAATAAAGACTGATAGTCCCACCCTCGGAGTCCCTCTGACCCAGCCTCAGCGAGGAGAGCCAGAGGTGGGGTACAGGGATGCCCCCCAGAAGCGGGTGCGGAATTCCGGTCCCGCAGAATTCTGCCCTTCCCACAGCTCCAAGTTCTCCCTGACAAGCCCACTTGGTCGCTTCCCCACCACCCTCATTGTATTACAGTGCCCACTGCCCGGCCTGGCGTTTGGGTCTTGTCCCCTCACTCCTTCCCTGTCCCAGGTCTCTCTGTGTCACCCGGGACAAGCAGGGGGCGTCACTTCCCGCCCCCTCCTTCCGGGGAAGTCCCTCTCGTTGTCTAGACTCTGCGCTTCTTGCTGTTCCCACAATGCCCCGCTCTGCCCGGCCGCTGCCCGCCTAGGGTCTTCCGGAGACGCGGACCCCCCGGCCCTCACCTCGGGCAGCCCGCACTTGCCCTTATCCGCGTACGGCGACAGCCCCGCTGCATAATTCACCGACATCGTCGCAAGCGCCGCCGCACGGGAACAATAAAGTTTCCCTTGTTGAGGCCGCTTTCCGCCGGAAGTGGGGCAGGGAAAGAGGCGCCGCCCTCTCTAGTTCCGAGCCGGGGTGGGATGTAGGCTGGGGAAAGAAGCGTCCTCCCTAGGACGCATGCGCCTCGCTGACTGCTGTGCTTTTCTCAGGCCTGGGCGCGGGCTGTAGGGGACCAGGGCCGGGAAGTTGATGGGGCTGAGGCAGGTGGATTGGGAGTCCCCGCTCCCACCACTGCTGTGTAGTGAGACCCTGTTTCAAAAACAGAAACAAAATCGGCAACAAAACTCTGAAACCAAGCCAAAGCAAATCCCCCTAGGGCTGAAATCCGTGGGCAGAGTCCCGCCCGCGTGCTGGTGGGAGGGACAGCAAGTTCGAAGCCACTCTAGGCGACATGAGACCCTAGGCTTTGGGGCTCTGCCGTGGGACTCTGCGCCTTAGGCTAAAATGAGGGGTGATCCCTGGACTCCTGCTAACATTTCCCGTTTAGTTTCTGCGGTGCGCTTCCTGCGATGGCACACAGCATCCTGGGGGTCAGATCCCCAGAACCGAGCCACACAGAGGTGCCCAGACTTACAGGGAAAGAGATGAAGAGGGGAGACCGAGGGCGCACAAATCTGTAGCCATCTAAAGACTGGGAGGCACCCTCCTGACCCCTGTGCCTGTTGGTGGTCACAGATACAGCACTAGGTCATGGTGATGGTGCGTAGGGCCCCGGGTGAAGGGCACTACGTGACTACAGGAGCCTCCTGACCGCCCTGTGGGGACCCCCAGAAAGGCTTCCAGGACGCAGGAGCGCACAGACCAATGGGAGAGGCCGTGCCCACCTGAGCACGCTGGCCAACAGCAGCTGTCTCCTCCCCTGCTCATCCCGTCCCCCGGGACAGACGCTCCACCCTCCCCCCCAACCTGATCGGGTGTCACCCCGACTCTACTGCTGGCAGCTTGCAGCTGGAGCGGGTAACCAGAGAGGCTGCGGTGGACTCTGGGTTCCAGCCTGGAGTGCCCTGAGGTAGGGGCATGAGGGTGAGGGAGGCCAAGGCAGACCTTGCCCTGGGTCCCGAGGAAGGGGAGGCCTGGGTCCTGGTGTTGTGCCGTGGGGTGCTACCTGCGACACTCCGAACACATCCACCTGCACGCTCGTGACAGGTACACACACCCCACCCGCCAGTCGCGGCCCTGGCGCAGTGTGCAGTCTCCTCCTTGAACCACTGTGTGAACCCACAGGCCACTGGACCTGGGCTGCGGTCACCTCTTCCAGGAGGGAGACCCTAATTCACAGGCTTTCTTCAACGCCATGACACATTCCCTCCCGACTGGAAACATGTAGACGACTCTATTGGGTGTCCTGTTCCCCACCCTTGGGTGTGATTGAACTTTACAGTGTGGGGTGACAATGAACCGTCACACTGATTAGTAGAGGAGGCAGGATCAGTGGGTGGATGGGTGGAAGAACAGATGGATGGATGCATGGATGGATGGGTGGATGGGTGGATGGATGGACGGATGGATGGTAGGGTGGATGGATGGGTGGGTGAGTGGATGGATGGTAGGGTGGATGGGTGGGTGGGTGGGTGGATGGATGGGTGGGTAGATGGGTGGGTGGGTGGATGGATGGATGGGTGGGTGGGTGGATGGATGGATGGGTGGGTGGGTGGATGGATGGGTGGGTGGGTGGGTGGGTGGATGGATGGGTGGGGGTGTTGTGGGAGGATGGGTGGGTGGATGGATGGATGGGTGGATGGGTGGGGGTGTTGTGGGAGGATGGGTGGGTGGATGGATGGATGGGTGGATGGATGATGGGTGGATGATGGGTGGATGATGGGTGGGTGGGGTGGGGTGGGAGGATCTGCCCGGAATAGACGGCTCTCGCTTACCAAGAGCCGTGACAGTTGGGACTGGACTTTCCTGCAAGGACTGACTGTGCAGTGTCCCCTCCCCTGCAGCGCCATTACCTGAGAAGCCAGGTTAGAGGTAGAGGAAGAGACCCAGACAGGGAGAGCGCAGGATGCTCCATTTTGGAAGGTAGAGTTGGTTCCATCTGGGAGAGACAGACAGCACTGGTCAGCCCGTGGGCTTCTATGAACAGGAGTTACACAGAGAAGTGTGTGTGTGTGTTAGTTCATGGCATTGCACAAATACCAGGCAGCAGAGTAGTATGAGCTGCTGGTGGTTGTGGTGATGCGTGAGCATTACTGTCCGTCAGCCTGCTTCCGGGGGCTGCAGAGAGTACTCACAGCTGCCCAGCCACGGAGGAGTCATTGTCTCTGTTTACAGCTGAGGACAGGTTGCTCAGAGAGGGCGAGTAACTGCACGATACACAGCAGACAGGCGATCTGCCCAGGCTGTGTTGTGGCTAACCACGCAGGCACGGCATCCCTCACCCACCCACGTATTCCTCAGCTCCAGGACTAGAGGCCCCAGCCGGCGTGATGAAGACCCTCCGTGCGCGGTTCAAGAAGACAGAGGTGAGTCTGCAGGCCTGGTGGAGGGCATGAGTCCACCAGTCTGACCTCCTGCTCGAGCCCCGACTCTGGCTCAGAACCCGCGGGCCCACGGCTCTGTCTCTAGGCTCTACCTTCTTCTCCCCACCTCCTTGGCCCCAGCCTCGTGGTCCAGTTTCTCAGAGCCAAATCCAGACCTCGCACTTGGGCCCACCGACGGCCCAATTCTGCTCTCCCACCCCAACTCCAGGTCATAGTGGCCACCGTGGCCTCGTTCCCTCCCTCCCCTGCCGCCCCCCCCCCCAGGTGGAAGCAGGGCCTTTGCACATCCTGGCAAGGAGTCGCTGATAGACAGCCAACTCTCTCCAGCCGTTTTCATTTTAATTGGTCTGAATTTAAGTGCTCTGCGCTGTGAGCCCTGGCCGCCCACTCACACTGAGTCTTCAAGGAATGAACTTATATCGTCAGCATTTGAAACATGCAGGGAGCCTCAGGGAGGGTGTGGAAGCCTCCAAAGTCACACAGCTAGAAAGCGACACGCCTGCCTCCTGTGGGAGCTGAGTGCCAGTGGGTGTGACCTGCAGGGGGAATGGCGGTGGAAGGGTTTGTTGAGAGAGAGAGAGTGAGCAGATGCTTTCCTACACAGTAAGGCTGGATTGGTCCCTAATATTTTCCACCTGGTCCCTCATTGCCTCAGGTAAGTTTTTTTTTTTTTTTTAGAATCTCTGGTTATCACAGTCAGTTGGAAACCAAGTCATTGCAAAAGGCTGGCAAGATGGCTCAGCGGGGAAAGGTGCTTGCAGCCGATCATGCAGACCTGAGGGTTTTAGAAGTATAGTTTGTTATTTTGTGTGGGGGCAGTGTTGCCCGAATGTCCGTCTGTGCACGCGGGTGCAATTCCCCCAGAAGCCAGAAGGGGCGGCGGGTCACTAAGGAGTTGGAGTCACAGGTGGTTGTGAGGCGCCATGTGGGTGCTGGGAACCAAACCGGATCCTCTGCGGAGCAGCCAGTGCTCTGACAGCTGAGCCGTCTCTCCTGAGTTTAGTCCTCAGAACCCATATGGTGGAAGGAGAAGATGACTCCACAAAATGGCCCCCGCCCTCTGCCTCCGTGCGTGTGTGCACACGCGTTGCTGTCATTTTAAATTAGTAAAAACCTATTTTCTGAAAAGCTGAATTAGGCCAGCTGTGATGGCGCACGCCTTTAATCCCAGCACTCGGAGGCAGAGACAGGCTGATCTCTGAGTTCGAGGCCAGCCTGGGCTACAGAGTGAGTTCCAGAACAGCCAGGGCTATACAGAAAAACTGTCTCGAAAAAGATCCATCTATTTAAAAAGCTTAATTATTTCAAAACCTTGCATCCCACCTCTGGCAAGAGACACCTAGTTTGAGACGAGTGTTTGTCTCTGTGGGGCACTGAAGGGGCAGTGTCAAGGTAGGGAGGGGCAGGGGTGTTGGCACTGGGCCAGCCTGGGCAGCAGATGGCAGGTCTGGACCTCCCCTCCCAGCCTGCACCAGCTTGCACCACCTCTGCCCGCCCTTCTCCGGTTTCCACTGGGCAGCCAGAATGAAGCCCGGCTTTTGTCACTGCAGCCCCTAGGGAAGAAAGCGAACACCCACGGCTGCCTGGGAGCCGCCCTGGGCCTTGGGGTCCCCTCCTGTGGTGGCCAAATGCCAGGCTGCAGCCCAGCAAATGTTAGCTTGGGCCCCAGTTCCCATGCTGTCCTCCAAGACTTCTGCAAGGGTGCAGTGGGCTCTAGGCCTCAGTTTCCCTTGCATACAGTGGGAATTATGGGGGCACCCTCTTTGATCTTTGGACCTTATTTGAGGAAAATCCCTCCAGTGCAATGACAGATACTTTTAAAGGTGGTGGTTGTGTAGCCCTGGCTGTCCTGGAACTCACTCTGTAGACCAGGCTGGCCTCAAACTCAGAGATCCTCCTGCCTCTGCCTCTCAAATGCTGGGATTAAAGGTGTGCTCAGTATTCTCTTAGAAAAAAGGTGGTGTGTGTGTGTGCAAGGCAACCGAGTAAGCTCCTCACTTCACTCCAAGTTCTGCCCCTCTGGCAACTTCCATTCCACAGCTCCTCTCTTGTGTTGCTGCCTGTTCCCTTGTCCCCAAAGGCATTCAGCAATCACTCAATAACATGGTGCCAACTTCCCCTGCCCTTCCTCTGGGTGTCAGGCTGTGGGCCAGGGATGCCTCTGTGGGTCTTTTGTGGAGGGCTCTAATTCCAGACAAGGCGGGAGAAGTGCTCAAAGACCCTGGAGCAGAAATGGGGGCTGCACGTTCCTCTCTTTCAGTTGATCTAATGATACATGCACTGATTCCCACGGCCCAGCCTGGGAGCTGTGCTCAGGGCCGGTTCCGCGTGCCTGCTGAGCGACGTGAAGCTTTTGTTGTATGCTCACTGAGAAACGGGCCTGTGCAGGGAGGCGCGTCTGGCCCAGGCTCCACTCGGTCTCCAGAGCTGTCTGGCAAGTCTATGTGAAACCCGTTGCGCATGTGAAGAGGGCGGGTGAGGTCTAGGTCAATCCCATAGGTGAATACCAGCGGGGCAGGCTTGGGGTTCAAGTGTCTCGAGGGCCGCTGGACGGGAGCCAAGGATGAAGGAGTCATGGATGGACCGGTAGGCCAGGGAAGAAGTGAATGGGTGAGAGAGGATGTGTAAGTGGGTGAAGGAATGAGTGAGCCAATGCATCTGCCAATGAAAAGATGGGTTAGTGAATGGGTGGTGAGGAAATGAACGAGTGAATGGGTGTATGAAAACATTAACAAATGTATGAATGAGTGTGTGGAATGATGGGTGAACGAATGAATGAAAGATAGGCGTGAATGTATGAATGAATGGAAGATAATGGGCCACCTGCCAGGAAGAAGCGCAAGGTGAGGCGCTAGCGGGCTGGCACCCAACAGGAACCGAGCGGTAGGAGAGGGGGCGGGGCCTGCAGGTGGGATGAGGGAGAGCGGGCCACACCAGGGGTGGGAATTCTTGGGGAAAGGGGAAGCAGCCTGGAAGATGGAAAGGATGTGGGCGGGGCCTGAGCTGGTGTGGCGTGTGGGGTGGGGGAGGAGCTGGGCGGGGCCTGTGCCTGGCGAGGCGGTCAGAGGTGGAGAAGGTGCTGAACCTTGAGAGGAGGGGGGAGGGTCCCGTGCTGGAGGATGAGGGCGGGGCCACGAGCCTGGGGAGGTAGGAGCGGCCTGTCCTGGCCCCGCCGTTCTCCCGTTTGCCATGAAGCAGCTGTGCCTGTGCGCTGCTACGTCCTCCGCGGTAGGCGTTTGGGTCCCTCTGCGCCTTCCCCTTACTCCTGGGAAGATGCTCGGCCTGGCGGGGCACCTGGGGTCCCCCGGCAGGACGCGGAGGGCGGCGCCCTGGGAATCTGTGCGGACTTGGGGTCTGCAGGGCATTGCGGGATGCCCGGCTTGGAGGACACTGCGGACAGTGACTTGGGAACTGTCCGTGCTGCTGGGGCATGATGGAGCTTTGGCAAAGCAGCTGTGAAGGGCGGGGGCGAGGTCGTGGGCTCAGGGGGCACTGGAGGATGGTTTGCAGAAGCATTCGGAGGTTGAGGCAGGGATCTTTGAGTGACATAGTGACACCCTGTCTCAAAAAACTAAACAACAGTAAAATACATGTGAACGGCTTTGCGACGGCCCAGCGGGCAGAGTTTAGTAGCCACCCAGCCCTGGTTTCCATCCCACGGTCCACACCTTTTATCCTAGCCCTGGGGAGGGAAAAGCAGGAGCATCAGGAATTCAAGGTGATCCTTGACTCACAGGGAATTTGAGGCCAGCCTGGGCTACATGACACCCGACTGTTACTCTAAAACCGAAACCAGAGCTGGGGCATTGAGGACCTCACCTTTAATCCCAGCACTTTGGGGCAGAGGCAGGCCTATCTCTGTGAGTTTTGAACTAGCCTGGTCCACAGAAGAAATGCTGGAGCCAGGCGCTCTGAGGCATGCCTGTGACCGCAGCACTGGGGGAGGCAGAGACAGGCAGATCTCTGTGACTTCGAGGCCAGCCTGGTCTACAAAGCGAGTCCAGGACAGAGAAACCCCGTTGAGAACAAAAGCAATTTAGGATTAAGGCACACTGAGGGGAGGTGGTTTGAGGGTTGGTGTTTGGAAGCCGCTCTGGTGGTGGGCCTGGAGATACATGCTGGGGGATGCAGGTTTCAGAGACGCCGTCTCGAAGCCCCCAGCCCAGGACCACCTACCCCACAGCTCCGGCTCAGCCCCACCGACCTCGGCTCCTGCCCGCCCTGTGGCCCGTGCCCTATCCCGAAACCCGCAGCCAGAGGCAGGCGTCAGGCAAGTGCCCAGGGGTGGGTGGGTGAGAGCCCGGAGCAGCTGTTCCTCGGTGGGGAGGGGAGAGTGGCCCACTCGGTCCCTCGCACTTCTGGGTGTGCCGCTGCAGGGCCAAGACTGGGGCAAAAGCGACCAGCGCCTGCTTCAGGCTGTGGAGAACAACGATGTCGCCAGAGTGGCCTCGTTGATCGCCCACAAGGGGCTGGTGCCCACAAAACTGGACCCCGAGGGCAAGTCTGCGTGAGTGTCCAAGCCTGGGCTGGGGTGGCTTTGGACACTTCTGGGTCTGACCCCTGACTCCTGCCTCCAGATTCCACTTAGCAGCCATGAGGGGTTCGGCGGGCTGCCTGGAGGTGATGCTGGCTCAGGGTGCCGACGTCATGAGCACGGACGGAGCAGGTACTTCCAGACACGCCCCTGGGTGGGCGGCAGGGCTGTCTAGGGCAGGGACCACAAGTGTGGCTGTCCACACTGCGCTGTAGGTTGGACATTCACCGAATAAGAGGGAAGCCCTGAGGTCTGTCCTCCATACCACTGGCACACGCCTGTCGTCTGGCACTGGTGTGGAGGCAGGAGGATTGGGAGTTCAAGGTGATTCTCAGATACTTATGAACTAGAGACCAACCTGAGGTATATGAGACTGTGCTAAAAAATAAAATAAAATAAAATAAAATAAAATAAAATAAAATAAAATAAAACCTTTGATTGCAACATCCGGGTGGCAGAGACAGGCCAGTCGATCCCTGTGAGTTCCAGACCAGTCTGGGCTACTTGGGACACTGTCTCAAAAACAAAGATAGCAAACAAATACAGCAGTAAAAAGGTCTTTGGAAACAGAATGGTTTAAAAAGCAGCCAAGTCTGAAAGTTCAGGCTGCGGAGCGAGCTGGTCACAGCTGGAGGACATCTGCCCTTCTCTTCCCCCCTAGGTTACAATGCCCTTCACCTGGCAGCCAAGTATGGGCACCCTGAGTGCCTGAAGCAACTCCTGGAGGTCCTGATACCCATCTTCTGTGCACACGAACTCCAGCTACCTCCCTAATCCCCAGCTGCTCCTGGCCCTCAGCCCTGCCCCGTTTTGTTACTGTCATCAGAGCAGGGTCACCTGGAGGGCTGGAACTTGGGTTCTCAGGTCAGAAAGATGGAGGAAGGAAGAAAAAGAGCCCAAGGGGCTGAAGAAACAGCTCAGTGGTTAGAGCACTGGCTGCTTTTGCAGAGGACTGGGATTCAATTCCCAGCACTCTCATGGCATTTCACAACCGGGCATAACTCCAGTTCCAGGAGATCTGACTGACGCCCCCTTTTGCTCATCCCAGGCACTGCACTCATGGATTTAGTCATGGGCATGCACACACAGGCACAAATAAAATAAATCTTAAAATCTACGAATCTGTGGGTCAGTGAGAGATGTCTCAGGAGGTAGAAGCATTTGCCCCAAGCCTGATGAGCTCTGATTTTGTTCCTTGGGAACCTTTGAAACATGCTGTACCCTAAGTGGGCATGCACACACACAGAAACAAAGGCAACAGAATAGCAATTTAAGGAACAGAACGAGAGAGACAGCCCAAGAGAGGGGGGGACGGGAGGAGTCAGCCGCTCAGGAAACAGAGATGACGTCACCTGTCACTTCTTCCCAGGTTTCCTGCGTGGTGGACATTGAGGACAGCAGTGGGTGGACGGCCCTGCATCATGCAGGTGGGTGCAGCCAGGGCCTCGAAAATTCAAGGAAGGCGCTCCGCCAGCCTCTCACTGGGGAATTCTAACGAGGGGCGGGGTGGGGCGGGGGTGGGGTGCAGGGGAGGGCTCTACCTCTGATCTGCAGGTCCTGAGCTTTTCTTAGTCTTTTATGGCATGTGTGTCCATGTGTCTCTCTGGGTGGGGTTGTCAGGCAGTCCTCCCCCCTCTGAGCTAGCGTCTCTCTCTGAACCTGGTCTTCACAATTTAAGCTAGGCTGGCTGACCAGTAAACTTTGGATCCTCTTGTAAACTTTGGATGCCGCCCTGGTGCTGGGGTCACAAAGATGCACCCCCATTCCTGACTTATGAGGGCTGGGGGAATTAACTCAGGATCTCACTCTCAGAGATTAGAGACTGAGCCATCTTCCCAGCCCTGACCTTACTTATTTTGATAAAGAGTCTCTCTGTAGACGAGGCTAGCCTTGAAGTCGGGGTCCTACTGGGTCAGCCTCAGTTTCTGGGTGACGGATGTGGGTCACTATCTCCAGTTACGTTTCTTGTTCTGACCTGTGTGCAGCCCAGGGCTCAGCTCAAATGCAGTCCCCACCTGAACCAGGCCCTTTTGCCATTGCATAGAGTCAGGCTCATGTACCAGTGGAAGAACCCTATTTCTTGGACCCCAAAGCACAGCCTGTGGTGGACGAGGCTGGGGCCCAGCATTCTAATTCCGTCCAGGATCTCCTGGGTAGCCCCTCCAGCACACCCCCAGACCCAGGCTTCCCACGCAGGCACTTACTGGAGCCCATGTCCTGCCTGGGGACAGCACACTTGGGTTGACTTTGGGAGCGTTGGTCGGAGTGGCACGGGCAGGTGGTGTCAGTACCACAGGCCCTCTAGGGATGTCTTGAAAACTAAATTGCATTTATTCATATAGCGTGAGGGAAGCATCATTCATGTCATGACGCTTGAGCGGCAAGCGGAAGACAACTCTTGGGAGCTGACTTTCTCTTCCACCGGGTGGGTCCTGGAGACTGCACTCAGGTCTTTACAGCAAGCATCTTTACCATCTTTCTGAGCTAGTTGGTTTTTGTTTTGTTTTTTTTTTTTTTTTTTAAGTTTTTTGTTTTAAATTCTTTCAAAAAATATTTTAATTTTTTTTTATGTGTGTGTGTTTTATTTGCGTGGATGCCTGTTCCACATAAGTTCCTGGTGCCATCAGGGGCCAGAAAGGGGGCATTGGATCCCCTAGATCTGGAGTCAGACTGTTGAGAGATGTCATGTGGGTGCTGGGAATTGAACCTGGGTCCTCTGCAGGAGCAGCTGGTGCCCTAACTATTGCTGAGGTTTTGGTTGAGGCATGGTCTCACTCTGTAGCCCCTAACGTGCAGCCCTCCTCCAACCTGGGCCTCGCAGCTGCTAGGATGACCGGTATTAGCCGCCATGCTGCACAGTGAGTTCCAGGCCAGCCTAGGCTACAGACTGTGACTCCGCCTCAGCGACAAACGCAGTGGTGTTCCTGGCAAGCAGCTGCCTCTCCGGCCCACTCTCCTCTCTCTTGTCTTCCTTAGCGGCTGGTGGTTGTCTCTCCTGCTCAAAGCTGCTCTGTTCCTTTAAGGCACATATGAACCCCCGGGACCGGGTGAGCTGCTGGGATCGTGTTGGGGGCAGGGGGGGGATACAGTGTTATTCTTGTGGTAGGTCCTCACCACGGGCGGCATTCCAGGCATCATCTGCAAAGTGCGGGTGAGACTCTAGGCAGCCATCACTCATATCATGTCATCCTCCCCACCAGTCGGGTGCCACGCCCCTCATCATAGCGGCTCAGATGTGTCACACAGATCTGTGCCGCCTCCTCCTACAGCAGGGGGCTGCCATAAATGACCAGGACCTGCAAGGCAGGTGAGCACCTTCCCTCCTGACCATCATATGCCGTGTGACTTGGGGCAAGTATCTGGACCTTGCTGAGCTGGTGACCCTCTTCCTCCCTTCCCAGCCTGGGTGCAGGGGCTGGTGACAAGCCTCCGCCCCTCAGCAGACCCTTTACTCCACAGGACAGCCTTGATGCTGGCGTGTGAGGGGGCCAGCCCGGAGACCGTCGAGGTGCTCCTGCAGGGTGGGGCCCAGCTGGGCATCACTGATGCACTGGGCCAGGACGCCACTCACTACGGGGCCCTGACTGGGGACAAAGTCATCTTGCAGCTTCTACAGGAGTGTGCCCGGCGCCCTTCCCCTCCCAGCGGTGTGCAAGCCTATCCCTGTTCTCCTTGTAGGCAGTTTCTAGTCATCCCCTTATTTGCTTACTGATAGTTTTGAGACACCCCAGTCTACGAAGTCTGAACATTTTCATGTTCCCCTGCTCAGGGCACTTTCAAGGAGCCCCCTTAATATAGAGACTCTCCCTTTTCTAAAAGATGGCAACCCACACGCCCAGCCCAATCTGGAAGCTCCATTGCCCTCAGTTTCTGAGAGTTCCAAGGCCCCTCTTACCCAGGATTCCACCTATGTAGGTTTCTACCTTAATGTCCCCGAATCAGAGGCTGGGTTTTGTGGTCTACAGCCAGGAAACTAGAGCAGTTAGATCTGGGTTTGGGGCTAGCCCGGGATACAGACTGAGATTCTCAGTATGAACCAAAAAAGCACTTAGGCTTCAGAAGAGCCCTCTGAATACCCCAGGCTGACCAGGGTCCTTCCTGGAACTGAGAATGCAGAACTAGGTGCCCGACTCAGTTTCCCCTCTCTCCCCAGCCTCTTTAGAGGATGATTCCGGAGAGGCCTCATCTCAGGTAGGAACCTGGAAGGTGTGACAGTCCCTTGCCCTGTGCACACTCCCATGGCAGTTACGTGAATGCTGGCAATCCTACACCCTGGGGATGGTGCAGCTGAAGGCTGATTCAGGCTGAGGAAGAGGCTGGCCTGGCCACTTTCCATTCCCATGCTCCCTGGTCTTCTGTGTCTCAGGCTTCACAGGGAATACAAAATGACCCAGAAGCCGATAGAGCTAGGGGGGTCTACAATGAGTGGGGAGGACACGGGCCTATCAGTGCATAGGAAGTCAGGGGCAGCGGAGGCTGCTGGGGGCTGGCTACACTGCAACCCCTGTGTGGATCCTGGTCTGCGCCCGAGTCCTACCTTCCCCTGTGCCCACACCAGAACTCAGTGTCCAGCCATGAGAAGCGAGGGGCCCCCAAGAAGAGGAAGGCACCCCAGCCGCCGGCCAGCACGCCTGTTCCTGTAAGAGATGGGGGTAGCCTGGGGGAGGGTGGTGCCACCTAGAGACTTCACCTAAAGCACTGTCTCCTGATGTGCTGGGGCAAAGGACGACCAGGATGCTTATGAGGAGATCGTGCGCCTCAGGCAAGAGAGAGGCCGGCTCCTGCAGAAGATCAGGGGCCTGGAACAGCACAAGGAGCGAAGAAGGAAGGAGGTGAGGGGCTGCAGGGCCTGTGGCCTGGGTGGAGGAGCAACTCTCTGGGAACCCATACCGTACTTCCTGTCCTTCCTTCCACCTCTTTCCTGCCTTCCCTTTGCTTCTGACACTTGGCCCCCTCACTGGCCTTCCAGTGATCCAGACTCCGCCCTGCACAGGGCCTTTGCCCACGCTGTTTGCAGTAAGAACTGCTGTCCCTCCAGCTGTCCTCAAGGCTCCCTTCCTCACAGCCTATGCCTTTTACCAACCTCCACCTCCCCCGCCCACCTTATTTAAAATTGTACCCTCATTTTCAGCTTCTTTCATTCTCACCATAGCACTCCACCACTCAAAGGGGCACCCATGAGGGCAGGTGAAGGTTCTGAGCTTAGAGCACATAACACTGGATGAATGACTGGCCCATGGTGAGGAGTGAAGGCATGAATGAGTGAAGGAATGAATGACCTGGCACAGGAGCTGCTATGGAGCGGGCACTGGGCCAAAGCACCTTGAGGAAAGTGAGAGAACAGAACGGGCTCTGACACATAGCGTGAATGCCCAGTCAGCGGGGCACAGAGTAGGTGCTCGTTGTACGTGGAGAACAGAGAAATGGCTGCCAGGCACTGGATGGCACATGGCTGGCCAGCCCTGTCTAGCCCCAACCACTTCTGCCCGCAGCCCCTGGAGGCAGAGGCCAGCTCAGTACACAGCCTGGAGAGACAGGTAGGTGGGGAGGGCAGACAGTGCCTGGGAGGGAGGGTACTCGGATGCCAGGGCTCCAGTGCTCCAGTGTCCTCAGGTGCTCATCTACCACCTCTGCAGGTGCAGGAGCTGCAACAGCTGCTAGCGGAGAAGCAGGAGGAGAAGGAGAGCCTGGGCCGGGAGGTCGAGAGCCTGCAGAGCCGCCTGTCCCTGCTGGAGGTAGGGGGGCCTGGGAGCGAGAGCCTCAGCCGGAGGGGCCTGCGGGGGGAGGGTGCTGCTGTGTGGGCAGGGCAAGAGGCTGGGTGGGCTGGGGCCTGGAGTGGCAGTAGAGGTGTGGGGAGGTGTGAGGACTTGGGAAGGGCAGGAGCAGGGCATCATCAAAGTGTGTGGTGCCCGTGCTAGGAGGGACAAATGGCGGGATCACTGCATAGGGCTGGGCCAGAGAAAGGAACGGGAAGACCCAGGGCAGGGGTTGCTGGAGACAGGATGGGTGGGAGGGGCTTGGTGAGTGTGGAGGAGTCTCTGTCGTGCCAGGCCAACCCTGAGGTGCCAGAGCTTCAACCAGGCGCCAAGGTGCAACCACAATGTCCTGGCCACATGTGAAATACACAGACACACAGAGATGAGCGTCTACTTTGGAAGGTGCTGGGATACGAACCCAGAACCTTGATCTTATGCTGGGAATGGCCTTCAGTCACAAGTCCTTGCCTAGCACGTGCAAAGGCCCCGGTCCACCCCTGCTCCTCCCCCCTGCCCCACAGGGCATCTCAGTGTAGTCCTGGCTATCCTGGACTCACTCTGTAGACCAGGCTGGCCTGGAACTCAGAGGTCCCCCTGCCTCTGCCCCCCTGAGCGCTGGGATTAAAGGCATGCGCCCGGCTCATTAGGAGGTGGAAGGCCATTTTGGATGCTCACTGAATACAGCCATTCCACCATGGGAGTCTCCAATAGTGTTGTGTGGATATATGGACCTCACAGTCCCCTGTCAGTTTGGAAGGTGACTGGGACGCCAAGGGGCAGGACCTGAAGGTCTACTTTGTATCCCAACCCCAGAATGAGAGAGAAAACACCAGCTATGACGTAGCCACCCTGCAGGATGAGGAGGGCGAGATGCCAGACTTTCCAGGTGAGTTCTGAACCCCACACCCTCACTGCTGCCCACCTGGGATTCTGAGGGGTGGACGGGAAGTGTAATGCCAAGAGGGCGCTACAAGCAGTGAGTGCCCCTCCTGCACCTGTCCAAGGCAATGGGAGGTCCCCGCTGAATGGCTCCTGTCTCTGCCCTCATGGTGTACGCCCCCAGCCTGACTCAGTGCTCTTCCCAACTCCGTCAGGGGCTGAAGCACTGCTGTCAAAGAATCTGAGTCCATCAGCTGAGGAGATAGTGGCTTCCCTACAGGAGCAGGTGGCTCAGCTCACCAGGAAGAACCAGGAGCTGCTGGAGAAGGTCCAGGTAGAGAATCTGAGGCAATGGAATCTGGGGCTCTGGGGGTGGGCGGGGAACACGGGGAGGCCACCTCCTAGCCTGCCTGCCTCCCCACTCTCAGATCCTTGAGGAGTTTGAGAAGGACGAGGCACAGATGGCGGAAGACAGTCAGCCTGACGTCGTCCCCCTAGTCCTGTACGACTCCCTTCGGGCAGAGCTTGAGCAGCTCCGGAGGCAGCACGCAGAGGCCGTGTATGAGCTGCAGCAGCAGAGGGCGCTGCCCAGGGCTCATGGGGAAGAGATCGCACACCCGGAGAGCAAGGACAAGGGTATCACCATCCAGAATGGACCCAGTGTCCAGAATGGACCCAGTGTCAATGGCACCACGTATCCAGATACCACTGCAAATGGAACGGAACTCCAAGCCGGAGGCTCCGTGAGCATCGTGAACAGCGAAGCCGGGCTTTCAGAAGTGGCACCCACGGAGCCTCAGGCTGCAGGTTCAGAGGCCACAGGGAAAGATGGAGTGTCAACCGAGGCCATGGACACTAGAGCCACTGTGACTGAGGCCCAAGATGCGAAAGCTGTAGGTGACAATGCTGAAAGTGAGCCAGTGGCGGCAGAGGCTTCGGGCAGGAAAGAGAATCCAGGAATGAAGACTGATGGAGAGGATGCGGAACAAGCAGGGCTCCCAGCACCAGGGATGAGAAACATGGAGGCCACCAGAGCAGAGGCCAAGGAAGTGCGGGATACGGGAGTGCAAGCCACAGGAGCACAGGCCACGGAAGTGAAGACCACGGGAGTGCAGGCCACAGTGGCGGACGTCATAGGAGTGAAGGTCACGGGAGTTCAGGCGACGGCAACAGAATCCATAGCAGTGGAGGCCAACACCATGGAGGCCACAGCAGTGAAGGCCAACACCGAGGCTACAGGAGCGCAGGCCATGGCGGCAGCAGACAGCACAGGAGCTCAGGCCACGGCAGTGGAGGCCACTAGCACGCAGGGAGCTGTGACGGACGCCACTGGCACCCAGCCCACGGCACTGGAGGCCACGGGCGCGCAGGCCCCTGGGATGGAGGCCACGGAGGCCGCAGCCACCGGCAGGGAGAGCCCCTGCGCTGAGGTCCTGCCCCCGGGGGCGGCGGCGGCTGCGCTGCAGGCCGAGCTGGAGACCCGGATCCGCGGCCTGGAGGAGGCGCTGCGCCGGCGGGAAAGGGAGGCCGCGGCCGAACTGGAGGCCGCAAGGGGCCGGTTCGCCGAGGCGGAGGCGGAGGCGGAGGAGGCGGCGCGGGGGCGAAGCCGCGAGCTGGAGGCGCTCCGGGAACTGCTGGCCACGGCCACGGCCACGGGCGAGCGCGCAGGCGCAGAGGCCGCCGAGCTGCGCCGGGCGCTGTCGGTCGCCGAGGCTCAGGCCGCGGAACTCGGGGCCGCCCTCGCCGCCGCCCGCGAGGAGCTGGAGCGCGTGCGCGGGGCCTCGGTGCCTGCGGACGAGCACGAGCGTGCGCTGGGCAGCCTGCGCGAGCACGTGGCCCAGCTGCAGGCGCAGCTGGCGGAGCTGGCGCGCAGACACGAGAGGACCAGCGCGGAGGTCTTCCAGGTGAGCGTCTGCACCAGGCTGTCCTCACCGTGTAGTTCCGTGTGGGTGTCTGTCTGTGCCCGCAAGGCCTGAAGAGGGCGTCCGATTCACGGGAAGGTTGGAGTTATACATGAGCCACCACGTGGGTGCTGGGAATCGAACCCTTGTTTTATGCAAGAGCAGTCAGTGCGCTACCTCCCTCACCGTCTCTCCAGCCCTTAACATTTTTATTTAGATTTAATTCTAAGTGTGTGCCCACAGATGGTATGTTGGGATAGACATATGGGAGCCATACCCTCTACCTTGTGGGTCCTGAAGACCAAACTGGGCCTGTCAGGCTTGGCTGCAAGCGCCTACCCTCAGAGCCTTGTCCTTTTTCTTCTCATTGATTTTTGGGTTTTGGTTTTAGAACAGAGGTTCATGGGGTCCAGACTGACCTCGAACGCATGACCCTCCTGCCTCTAGCTCCCAATTAGAGGGATGGCAGGTATCACCACTAAGACCTGTTTACATAGAGGCCTGGTGCGTCCTGGGCCGGCCCTCTACCCGCTGAGTCCCACCTGAGAACGTTGATGCCAATGTGCAGGGAGGCCCTGTCACAACCAAACCGAACCAGCCAAACCAACTTCCTTACGAAGGATAGCGTGTGTGTGTGTGTGTGTGTGTGTGTGTGTGTGTGTGTGTGTGTGTG
>NW_026590511.1:2103497-2187102 GCF_907164565.1 Psammomys obesus
TGTGTGTGTGTGTGTGTGTGTGTGTGTGTGTGTGTGTGTGTGTGTGTTTTCAGGCAGTCTCTCTCAGTTCCCGGGCTGGCCTTGAAATCACTGTAGCCCTGGAACTCCAGATCCTCCTGCCTCAGCTTCCTGATACCTGGATCACAGGCTTGCTCCACCAAGTGAGGATGCCAGAGCACAGAAGAGGCCCAACTTCCTGTCCAGGGACACACAGCAGCCAGTGGGCAGGACCAGAATGTTCCCAGGGTCGGGTGGGAATCCAGAACCTTGAGGCGGAACAGCATCAGCTCAGCACGGAAGGGTGGGAAGAACCCCAGGATCCAAGCCTCTTTGGGGTCTAAATGTCCCGAGAGTCACACGTGGGCTTGGGCCACAGGTGCAGCGTGAGGCATTGTTTATGAAGAGCGAGAGGCACGCGGCCGAGGCCCAGCTGGCCACGGCTGAGCAGCAGCTCCGCGGGCTTCGTACAGAGGCCGAGAGGGCGCGCCAGGCCCAGAGCCGTGCCCAGGAGGCCCTGGACAAGGCCAAGGAGAAGGACAAGAAGGTGGGTTCCCTCCTTGCTCACTGTCAGGGGCCACCAAGCCGAGGTTACACAGAACCAAGGAACCTCCCAGCCAGCAAGGTCTTGTGAATTCGGTGTGTAGCTCACATGGGAAACTGAGTGACAGCGAAGGATGAAAATCTCTTCTCGAGCCGCTCTGGGTGTGGATGCTCCATCTGGTTATCTTAACCATGGCAACATATCCAGCCCTTTCTGCTCTCCCTAATTATCTCCATTTGAAGTAAGAAGCACAGAGAGGTGATGTCAGAGCAGGATTTGAGCCTTAGTTTACCATCTGTACATTAAAAACATTTTTAAATTACTTATATTTATTTATGTTGGAGTGAGGGCGTGCATGCGTGGAGGTCAGAGGACAACTTGTCTGAATCTGTTTTCTCCTCCAACCACGTGGGTCCCAGGGACTGAACTCAGGTGGAGAGGCAGGCTTGGCAGCAAGTGTCGCCAGCCCTGAACCAACTCATGGCCCCTGGTTGTATCATTTTGTGTGTGCGTGTCCATGTGCGGAGGTCATAGGCCAACCTTGGGCTTCCCATAAAATGAGATAAAAATCCCAAGTTGTCTTTATGGGTTCCGGACATGGTGAGACAGCTCCAGACTCTAGTCATTCCCGGGATGTGCCAACACAGACCCTAACTAAGATCAGGGGAGCCAGGGCATTTTTCTATGAAGGACCAAAATAGTGTTTACTGATCTATAGGCCACAGTTTGTGGTTCCTGTTTGCTGCGAGCAGACAGAACAGCATAACAATAAAACTTTATTGATAAATGTCATGTGATTTGGATTCCCTTCATGGGTCACAAAATAGATCTTTCATTCATTGGATTGTTTTTTGTTTTTTGTTTTTTTTTTTTTTTTCCTTTCTCCAAACATTTAAAAATGTGTGAGGAAGGTTTTTCAGCCCTGGGCTGTACAAATTCAAGTTCTAAGTCAGTTCAAGTTCTGGCCCAAGAATCAGTGACCGTGTTCCAAGCTTCCTAGGAAGGGTGCAGAGGTCTCTGGTTTCTGCTTGGCTCAGCGTGGCCGCTCATGGAGTCCTGCCCCTTGCCAGATCACAGATCTGTCCAAAGAAGTCTTTGCACTGAAGGAGGCTCTGAAGGCACAGCAGGCACCCCCGGCCAGCTCCAAGGAGGAGGAGGAGGCTCTTCGAGGCCAGGTGACAGCTTTGCAGCACAGGATGGAGGTACTGGCTCTGTGTAGCAGGGGAGGGGTGATGGGGCAGAGCAGTAAGGGTACTGGTGGGCATGGCTGGCAGGATGCAGGCTGGGCAGGGTGCCTCACACACATCTCCCTGATCCAGCCATCAGCAGCCACTGAACCTGGGGTTTTAACTCAGGCAGAGTGTGTGGGTGTGTCTCACTGTGGCTGGGCCTCCAGTTCTCTCCCCTTCCCTCCCAAATCCCCTTCTTCCCTTCCCTTTTTGTTCCCTTCCCCCCTGTCCACCTTTCATGTGAGGCAGGGTCTCATGTAGCCCAGGCTGACCTCAAACTCACTATATAGACATGGATGACCTTGATTCTCTGACCCCTCCCCTCCCCTGTGTCTACAGGAGGAGGCCCGGGAACATGGTGCCGTGGTGGCTTTATACCGCAATCATCTCCTGTATGCCATTCAGGTGAGTCCCCTGCCTCCTGACTCCACCTAAGGGTGCCCACCTGGCTTTACCATTATTCTGGCACCTCCTGGGCCCAGTTTCTCCCATTCAGAGCCAGCCTTGTGGCTTCTGGGAACATACCTGTGCCGCAGGGACCTTCCTCATGGAGCATTGGCTACCTTGGGTTTGAGTAGAGAGACTCGAAAGGGGCAGGGGAGCACCCAGCAGGTGCACCAAGGTGTGTCTCTGCCTCTGTCCCCTCCCACCTCCCCAGGGACAGATGGACGAGGACGTACAGTGCATTCTCAGCCAGATCCTGCAGATGCAGCGGCTGCAGGCGCAGGGCCGCTGAGGACTCAGCTCAGATGTTCAGTCTCCATCCTTCACCTCGGCAAGCTGAAGCCACAGACATCACCACCTTCTCACGCACCTGAGGAACAACAGGACTCAGCATGCAGTGGGAGACCAGCCTGGGCCTCAGCAATGGTGCCCAGCTCACCCCTCACCCCACAGCACCCTGCACTCTGGCCCTCTGATTCCTGTCACTCCCCAAGCTCACTGAGAGAGAGAGAGAGAAAGAGAGAAGCAGTGTGGGACGCTGGGTGAGGACATGCTTGGAGCAGGGGGACTCAGAACAGTTTGGTCTTCTGGATCCATAACACAATCACGGCAATAAATATGAGTGCTGTGCAGTGTTTAAAGTTGTGCCTCAGGGGTGGAGACCCCACCTAGAACCCCCCGGGGGGGTGAGGGTATAGTCTGGGGTGGAGCCCTGTGAGCACTCTAGATGTGGTGGGATCTGGGACAATGGAGTCGATAATTGAGGCAGACTGCAGTCTCATGCAATAGCCAGCTTTATTCAGAGCCCAGACTGTAGATGCTCTGAGGTTTAAGGAAGGTTGCCGGGGCTACACAAAGGAACCCTGTCTCAAAACAAACAAACAAACAAAAACCCACACAAAAAAAGATTAAAGAAGTAAACATTTTTTTTCCACGTAGGTATAAACATTTGTTTGAATAAGAGTAGCAAGCAATAGTGAGTAATCTGAAGTAAAGTCACTCCTATCCAAGCAAGCTGGGAGGAGCCGGCATACACTGAAGTCCCAAGATTCTTGTTTTCAAGAGTGTTCTCACAGGCACTGAGAATTCTAATGTGACTCAGTTCCTGGACCATGTTCTGACATGCAAAGCCCACTGATGCCAAACTTTCTTTTTTTCTGTCTTTCTTTCTTCCCTCCAAGACAGGGTTTCTCTGTAGCCCTGGCTGTCCTGGAACTTGCTATGTAGACCAGGCTGGCCTCAAATTCAGAAGTCTGCCTGCCTTTTTCCTCCCCAGTGCTGGGATTAAAGGCTGGCACCACCACTGAGTGCCGATGCCAGACTTTTGTTTTTATCTTCTCAATCCAGGTCCTCACTCTGGAACCTTTACTTTGGGGACCATAATTGCTGGTGTTTCCCGTCTCAGAGGAAGCGGTTTAAAGTTTCGATGTCCTGCCTTCTCCCAAATGCTAGCACAATAGGCCAGTGCCGCCACAGAAAGCCGGGAAAGGGTTAATGATGTGCAGCTGGGAGAGGTGGGAGCAAAACTAGGGTCACACGGAGATTGCTGGTGCCTGGTGATTATCACTCAGGTGCCTCAGATCTGGGCTGAATGAGCTGGAAGTCGTTTCAGCTGTGAAGCAAGGGACCCCACAATGCACTCGTTAATGTGTTAGAGGCCCTGTCACAAGAAGGGACAGTGCCTGCTCAGTCAGAAAAAGTGCAGGGATGACTTTGCGGTCCAGCGCAAGTTCCACCGCAATGCCCAACTCCTCAGCTCTGGACAGTTCTGCGCCTGGGGTGGAACCGTAGGGCTGGGAGCCACTGTGCGGTGACGCTTCGCAGCACTCTGTCCCTAGGGGGGGTACTCCTGTCACTCAGACCGCACTAGCCAATCAGGAGCTCGAGGTGGACCCGCCAGTCAAAATGGGGAGGTATTTCCGGTCTCTGGGCTGACGGCTCGGCTAAGGTACTGGGGAAGTCGCGTGAGCCGCTGCCGGGAGCGGAGGCGAGCGGGGCGAGCTCGGAGTCCGCGCCATGGTGAGAGGGGCCGCCGTCCCCACGCGGGGAGGAGCCGCGGGAGCCCGAGTGGATTCGCTCCGGGGGCGGGGACCGGCGGCGAGACGAGGGGTCTGGTGTGATTCTGTTCCTCTGAGGTCCCGGCACCTCCCAGGCGGAAGCGGGACCTCTGAGTGACTTGGTTTCCCTGGCTGCGCCTGCGCACAGCATGGGGCGCAGGAGCTGGTGCTGGGAAGTTGCAGGTCATCCCGCAAGCTCGCCTATGTCGCCAGGGAAGGCAGATTTGCAGCCGGTTAGAGCCCTAGTGTCCCTAGTGTCTTCTGCACGTTATCCTTGGCATGCGGGTGTAGGATCCGTCTGCAGTTAATTCTGTGCAGGTGGAAAGTCTGTTGTAGAGGAGTTTTAATCAAGAAACATGGCTGCTGTGACAAGGGATTACACCCCAAGACCTAGGTCACACACCTTAAATCCCTCCGCTTGAATACAGACACGCCCTGCCCTTGGTGCACCCCTTTAATCCCAAGCAATGAAGGTAAATTAGTTTGTAGAAGGAAGCAGAGGTGATAGCTGAGAGGCTGACAAGTGACTCATCCAAGATTTGAGAAAATGAGCTAGAGATAGACAACTAACGAGAAGAGACAGGAAAAAGAGGACTTAGGAGAGCAAGGCAGAAAGGGAGAATGCAGTTTTGCTGGGACAGTTGTACAGAGACGGGTTACACAGAGAGAGAACAAGCTAGACACAGGAGAATAAGAGAGAATAAGCCAGAGGATGAGAAGGAGCCAGAACAGATTGCTAGGGTTAGTTTGAGACCAAGCAGAGCAATTCAGTCAGAAGATGAGCAAAGCCAGATTGAATCAGTCAGCTTGAAGAGGAGTTTGAGCCAGAACTCTTGAGTTGAAGCACTCAGAATTAAGAGCGAGCTAGAAAGAATGAGCTTATTCAGCAGTAAGCCTCAGAGGCTGAAAAGACTCTAGGTCTAGATTAGATTGTATAAAGGCTAGAAGCTTCAAGGACTAGGCCTAGGTTAGTAGATAGAGGCAGAAAGCCTCCAAGAGGATAATTAAATCAGGCAAATAAAAGTTACTTTTACGCTGTGTTATTAACATATTCACATGTAGATACCAAGGTGTCCCATTTGTTAGTAAGGCCAGACTAACTGGGTTTCCTGGCCTCATGTATCAAAATTGACCCAATATTAATTGTGCTTTTCTCTGTAAGTGTTGTCTCATGTTCTATTGATCTCTATTCTTTCCCAAACTGCACAGTCTTTATTGCAGGTGTATGAACTTTTGAAGTCAAATGGTGTCACTGTGTATGCGCTGTTCATTCAGTCTTGTGTTGGTTATGTTTTCATTCAAGATGACTTTTTGTCATCAGGTTTCTTCTTTTCATAGCATAAATCATTAGACTTGGTTTTTTTAAGACAGTTTTTCTGTGTAGCGCTGCTTGTCCTGGAAATTTCTCTGTAGACCAGGTTGGCCTTGAATTCAAGGAGATACCCCTGCCTCTGCCCTCTGAGTGCTGTGATTAAAGTCGTGTACCACCACTACCCAGCAAACGTTATACTTTTCATTGGAGTTTTCTTGAATCTATGCCTCAAAATATGTAGTGAAGTAATATTGAGGCTTCCTGTCTACAATCAAGGAACTTCTCTCCTTTGATGGAGTGCCATGAAGACACACATGGAACACAGTGGAGCCAGAACTCTTAAGATGTCAAGTAACTTGGGGCGTGAGGCTGGAAAGTAGCAAGTGTAGCAGAGGGTTAGGCTGCTCAGTTATTGTGCTTAAAGCTCGTTGAATAAATCTCTGCCTCGTTATTGGGGAGCTAGCTGAGACAGAAAAAGCTGACTATGCATGCTGCTTGTTCACAGAATGTGGACTTTGGGGGTTTGCATTAGGAAAGCATTTGAACACTTTAAATGAGGCTTAATGGTCTAGACTAGAAGAGCATGGAAGATGGTGGTGCTGAGAACACTGTAGATTAGGATGGCCTGGCTCAGGAGTTTTCAGAGGAGAATATAAGTGGCCTAAAGACCATTCTTGTGTTATTTTGTGAACAATGTGGCTGCTTTTGGCCCTTGTTCAAAAAAAAAAAAAATCTGCATGATGCTAAAGTGAATGGTTTGGATTAGTGGTGTCAGCGAGGGTGATTTAAATACAGCCTAGCACTGACAGTGGCTGTTAGTGGTTATTGTTATGCAGACTTATAATGAAAGGAGCAAGGGAAAAAACTACAAAATGTACACCTTGAAGAGAAAAGGAGCACAAGGATGTATAATGCAGCTAAGTCCAGGGCACAGGGAAATTAAAAATTTAAAGATTTTTAATTTTTAATTTAAAAAATTAAAATTTTTTAATTTTTTTAATTCCAGCCTGGGGCTGGAGAGATGGCTCAGAGGTTAAGAATACTGTCTGTTCCTCCAAAAGTCCTGAGTTCAATTTTCAGCAACCACATGGTGGCTCACAGCATCTGTAAAGAGATCTGTGCCGTCTTCTGGCGTACAGGCAGAACTCTGTATAAATAAATAAACAAACAAATAAATAGACAAAACCTAGCCTAGTGGATGTGCCTGTAATCTCTGGGAGGCAGTGGCAGGCAGATCTCTTTGAGTTTAAGGCCAACTTGGTCTACAAAGGACAGCCAAGGCTACACAGAGAAACATCTCTTGTGGGGGGTGGGGGAGGTGTACCGGAGGGGATCCATAAGAAAAAAAATTAAAAGAAAAGTGTGGTGCTAAATGGAATAAAGGGAATGGTGATCTCAGGTCAAGACCTTACCCAGCTACACTTTCAATTTGTAAAAAGGAGTTAAAAAAAAAAAGCTTAAGTAGTGAAAGAGAAAGCTGATATGAAAATAGTTAAAGAACAGGAAGAAGTTCTAGCTTCAGCAAGTAGCAGAACTTGGGAGCTTTAGCCAAGTTGTTCTAGTTTTAGAATCAAGGATACAAGAGGTTATGGGATCTTAACAACTGTGAAGAGCCTCTGAGGACAGGTCTCTATCAAGGGGTGTGCCTGCATGGAGGCTTAGAGAGTCCCTTACATGAAGCTGGACAAGTGAATCTTGGGTACACCAAGAGGTTGGAGATGTCAGAGCCCTGGGATACCAGCCAAGGAAACCTGCCAACAGAGGTGGACCCAGCACAAGACAGAACAGTAAGTTGTAGTCGTCAACTTGGAGGTGAAGAGCACATTGACATCAGGCATGGAGGTTCAGAGATTAGAGTTTGTCAAGTTTGTCCAGCTGGTTTTTGGTCTTAGTTTGGTCCAGTATTTGGTCACTGTGCTTCCTTCCCTCTCTTTTGGAGTGGTGATGTATATCCTGAGCCACTGTGTGTTGGAAATACGGGATTGCTTTTTGCTTTTGACTTCACAAAGATTACAGTTGAGAGGTTGCCTGAATCTCTGGAGAGACTTTGAACTTTGGGATTTTAAACATTGTTGACACAGATAGACTGAGAGGTTTTGAGGTTAGATTGGCTGTGTTTTGCATTATGATATGGTTGCCAGCTGTGGGACCAGGGACTAGAATGTAGTGGATTGTGTAAGATGGCTCCCATCCTATGTTTGAAATCTTAGTCATGTGGGAGTGGCCCTGCTTGAGAGGGATTAGGAGGTGTGGTCTTGTAGAGGAAAGTGAGTCACTGGGGTGCAGTTTGAGGTTTCAAGGGCCCAAGCCAGGCCCAGTGGCTTTCTGTCCTCCTGCTGCACGCAGGTCCAGATGTGGAAGTCTCAGCTACTGTGTGTGCCTACATGTCGCCATGCTCTTCACTGTGATAACAATAGAAAAAAGCTCTGAGACTGCAAACATGCCCCAATCAAAGGCTTTCCTTTGTAAGAGCTGCCGTGGTCATGGTGCCTCTTCATAGCAATGAAACCCCGACTAAGTGTCTTAGTTAAGGTTTCCATTGTTGTGAAGAGACACCATGACCACGGCAGCTCTTATAAAGAAAACATTTACTTGAGGCTGGCTTACAGTTTCAGAAATTTAGTCCTTTATAATGCAGGAAGCATGGCAGTGTCCAGCAGATGTGATGCTGGAGAAGAATCTGAGAGTTCTATGTCTTGATCAGCAGGGACCAGAAGAGGGGACTGTTTCACTGGCCAAACTTGAATATGTCAGGGACCTCAGAATCAGCCTCCACAGTGACACAGTTTTTCCAACAAGGCCACACCTACTCCAACAAGGCCACACCTCCTAATCATGCCACTCCCTATGAGTGAAGCATTCAAACACATGAATCTATTGGGGCCTACCTAATCAAACCATCACACTAAGCCAGATGTGACTACTTGGCTCTTAAAAGAGATAAAAATAACTTGAGAACACTTAGGTATATTGTTTTAAAACAGAATAAGTTTTTTTTTTTTTTTTTTTTTTTTCTGGAAGAGGCAATTCCATTAATAAGAGACTTCATGACCTGCTCCATGTAAAATGTTAGCTGCTGATTCCTGTATGCTGACAGAGAAGCAACAGCCAAAGGCCTGTGTTCCCATCCTCTCACCAGACTGAAGTGAGCCAAGCAGGTGTGCACTTACCCATATTGAGAAAATTAGCCAATTGGAAATATTATTTGCCCAAGGTAACATCTCAAGTTGCACCAAATATACCAAATTTGGTTTGCCTTCCTTTGTAAGGTATGGATGAATGCAGGCTGGGAGAGTACACAGAAGATCACTCACCTGCCACATCAGAAGATGTATAATGGAGTCCCCTGCAGCTCGCTGACTTAAACAGCCTGTAATGCAGCTATTGCCTAGCCTGTTTCCCTCTACAGTGGACACAGTAAACTATTCCTCCTATTCTCGTTCCAACACAGAACCCATGCTCCAAGCAGAAATCCTTTTCCTGTCACTGACATTGACAGCTCATTCTATGACTGAAATAGGTATTTTTAGAACTGTGTGGTAGTACAGTTCTTTAATCCAAGACTTGAAGAGGTTGACTTAGAAGGGCAGCAGGGCCTGTGTGCCTACACAGTGGGATGAAGGCAACATGAGTCAACATGAGACCTTTTCTTCATAAAAATATTTTTCTGAAAGCCTGCAGGTGAAGCTGGTCTGGAATGAATGTGCCTTCAGAATGTGAAATCACACCACACATTTAGAAAGTTCAGTAAGTTCAAAGCTTTTTATAATAACAAGCTCTGGCTAGCAGATTTTGCTAACTTAATGTAATTATACACTGGAGATTTAGGCATTCCACATGCTGTCAACCTGGGAAATGCTGCTGACTGCCTGTGGTGGTCTGAATAAGAGTGGTGCCCACAGGCTCAAAGATTTCAGTGCTTGGTCACTAGAGAGTAGTGCTACTTGATGGGCTGAAGGACCCTTGTTGCAATTTGTGTAGCCTTGTTGGAGAAAGTGTGTTACTGGGGGTGGGCTTTGGAGTTTAAAATGCTCAAGTGAGGTACATGCTTTGTACATCTAAAACTGCCTGTGCAGTGTTGGAAATGCATTAAGCAAAAAGGAAAAAGAGATAAGGGAATGAATGTTCTAATGGAGCCTAGACTTTTATTGGGAAGTTTTTTTTTAAATTAATTTATTTATTATGTATACACTGTTCTGTCTGTATGTGTGCCTGTAAGCCAGAAGAGGGCACCAGATGTCATCATAGGTGGTTGTGAGTCACTATGTGGTTGCTGGGAATTGAACTCATGACCTCTGGAAGAGGAGCCAGTGCTCTTAACCTCTGAGCCATCTCTCCAGTCCCTGTACTGAATGCAGAGGGACCTTTGTAAGAATCGGAGTCCATTTTCTACTTGCAAAGTCAGCGTAGAGAAAGGGAGGTAGCAGGAATGAAGTTGAATGTTTTCCAGTTTTGTCTGCATTTGGGATTATCAGATTAGTTAGATAATCAATTTTAGGTGGTTGATAAAAGTACTGATAAATACTGCTTTTTAGCCAGGCCATGGTGAAGCATGCCTTTAATCCCACCACTTGGGAGGCTTAGGCAGTTGGATCTCTGTGAGTTAGAAGCCAGACTAATCTACAGAGCAAGCTCCAGGACAGCCAGAGAAACCCTGTCTCAAAAAGCCAAACCAAACCAGACAAAAAAACCAAATCAAACCAGAAGAAAACAAGACAAAACAAAAACAAAAACAAACAAACAAAAAACAACAACAAAAACAAAACTTTTTGCGGTCCACAGACCAGAGCAAACAAGAATATGAATAAAGAAGTGAATTTCCTTTTAGAAACAGAATTACTCAATTTCCACTAGTTCTACCAGAGCAGAATAGCTGATGTGGTTCTGCCTAACTGACCTCTTATTTTTCTTGCTGAACACATAAAGCCCAAGAAAGAAAGTATGAGTTATCCTTTGTGTGCTACAGTATAAATGGTTAATCTCTTGAGCACATGGGGCCAGAAAACCTGTTTCAGTGTATTAAAAAATATTTTTGAGATCATAATTACTTCAGTTAGCCTTTCCTCTCTTTGCCCTCTAGATGTTCCTCCTTGCTTTCAAATTTGTGGCCCCCTTTGCTTGAATTGTTGTTCCTCTTTGAATTTGACCTAAGGTTGGCTGCAGGACTTTTCAGGTCTGAGTAAATGGTTGGATACTCTGGACCTTGAGGGTGAAATGGACTGTGCACACTAGAGACCCTACACCGGAGGAGAAACAAAGTTCTGAGCAAGTTCAGCTGCAACGCAAATTCCCAGTAGAGTGTTTCTCAGTGCTAACGGAATAGAAGGCAGAGATGGGAAGAAGCTGGTGTTGTATGATTCATTTGATCTCTGATCACAGTAGAGGGGAGTTGCCACTCTAGTGAGGTCTATTAGCTTGGTGGTCCTTGCCAAAGAGGGTCTTTGGGCAGACCTTGCAATGGGAGCATCAGTGAGCAGCAGCATGGCGATTCTTACCAGGGTTTTTCTCCATTGGCAACATGTGAGTGTACTGTGTCTACTGTGCTGTTATGTATCCTAGTATCTGAGCCACAGGAATACATGATGTTGAGTAGATGGATCAGGAAGATTACACCTCATGTGCTGTAGCCTATGTGGCAGGAGGCAGGTGTTAAGGTGTTTTGTGTGTTGGCGTGTTAGAAGTAAGTTCAGGGTGACCAAGAAACAGACCACCACCTCAATCATAGTGTCTGGACAAGTCAAACTCTTGATCAAGAGGCTGTGTTTCTGCCCTAAACAGGCTGCACTTGGATTTTATTAAAAGGAAGGTGGTGGCTGTATCTTTTGTTCTTTGGCTGGTGTTTGACCTCAACCTTATTTATTTGGGTATTCTGGAAAGAATTGCTACATAGGAAGTGAAGGAGGAGGGGGAAGAGGCACTTCAAGTCATTAAATTTCTACCATAGAGAAGTGGATCTTTGAGTAAACAAATGTTTTACTGGGTAGGAAAGATCAAAAGGATTTGAAATTTCTTGTTTCTAAAACAAGCTTGATAGTATTTGATGGAAAAGACTCATTTGAATTTAAAAAAAAAACATTTAAATTTTTTTACAAATCCCTCCTCTGTTTTCAAAACACTTTTTTTTTTTCAAGGTCATTAATGTTTTGGCACTCTGTCTTATGTTGGAATAAGAAAGTGTAATAGAGAGGGAGTACTTGTTTAGCATTAGTTGATTATGTAATCCTGTGTATATCATTATTACATCTATTTCATTAGTATGGTTTGAGCTGAGTCTCCCAGTTAATACAATGGTTTCTTGTCAGAGACATTGACTTATCTTCATTGGAATATTAGGCCTGCACCCAGGCTGTTGCAGGATATTTGATCACACCATGACCCTGGATATTGTGTTGGTTACTGGAAAAACCTGTTTCTAGTTGTGGTGTGGCTCAGGCCTAGCACACACCTTTAATTTCAAGCCCTTTCTGCTTGAATATTAAAAACAGGATTTCAAGAGGTTTAGCAAGCAACCAGGAGTAAACATAGGAAAAAAACTGGAGAGTAAAAGGAAGTCAGGTTCATGGATAGAGAGATGGACAGGAAGTTGGAGGGAGGGACATTCAGTTTGAGGGCTTTTGAGATAGCATTGTGAAGGAAGCTTTCTTCTTTTGGAATGTTGTCTGAGTATGAAGGTTAGGTGGGTGCATTCTCTGAGCTAGCAGGCTTTCATACCAGCATCTGGCTCTCAAGTCTTTACTGGTAAAATTGAACAATTGAAGTGTTAAAAACAACACCAGACTGTTTCTTTCTCTCTTTTTTTTTATTAATTCAATTTATATCTCAGTCATAGGCCCCTCCCTCCTCTCCTCTCAGTACAACCCTCTGTCCCAAATCACCTCTCCCCTATAATAGGGGAGCCCCCCTACCCAGACACTCCAGCTCATCTATTCACTTGAGGACTAAGTTTGTCTTCCTCCCTGTGGCCTTGTGGGAAAGTCCCATCAGAGCTAAATGATCAAAAAGCAGGCAACATAGTCTGTGTCAGAGATAACTCCCACTCACCAGACCGTTTCTTAATCAGGGGCTTTCTCTTATTCTCTCTGTTTTTTGAGGCAGTATTTCTCTGTGTATCCTTGGATTTCTTAAAAGCCACTCTGTTGGCCAGGCTTCCTTCAAACTCACAGAGACCCACCTGCCTCTACTCCCAAGTATGGGATTAAAAGTATGTGGCACCATTGCCCAGCAAAATCAGTAAAGTTTTAATGGCTGTTAGTTAGGTTTTTGGCTCCCTTGGGGGATAGATAAACTAATATTCTCTTTAAATATCTTTTTTACCTTCTTCTTCAAATTTATAATCCATTAATCTAAGTAGAATTGAGAATTAAAGAAATAGACTAAATTCCCCATTTAGAGATGGTTTTATGAGTAGGTGAGGCTGTCTGGGTTAGAAAAGGTAGAGACAACAACTTTGTTGCCTGCATCAGTGTCCCCAAAGGCCTGGGACACCAGGAAGCACCTACACATACTGTGGCAGGGTGCGGCAGGAAGTGAGTTAGTAGGTGGTGGAGAAATGAAAGCTGAAGAGAAGCCGAGCTGTGTTTGTATGTTACGAAGTGAGGCAGAGCTGGAGATATGAAGGTAGTTCTGTTGTTTTTCCTTGGGAAACGGTTACTTCTACTGTCCAGTAGAGCCAGTAACAGACAGGAGTGCCAGTGGGCCTGTGTGTTCTTCCTTCGGGAAAACCCATCATTGTGTGAGTCACTGTGACTCCTGGAGTAGCATCTAGGCCAGGAAAAGAGGCAGTATGTGCAGTCACATACTCTCACAACTGACTTGACATGTTCTGTGTTTGCTTCTCATCTTTGGCCTTTCTGCTAATCTCTCTAGTTTTGGTGGAGGTTCAACCATGCAAGTGGACCGTTCTATGTTGAGGTACAGTTTTGCTGTGTTGTGTTTTAACTTTAGCCAGAGATTTCTTTCTTTTTGAGATCTTTGGGTTGGACAAACATTTGAAGACATCTGGTGTTAGGATCTAAATTTCCAAAACCAATCAAGCAGGGAACAAGAGTCCACACGAAGCAAGATCTTTATTTGAATTAGGCAGCAAAAATGGACAGGTTAGGTACAGTGGTTAAGCATAGACCTGAGAGCTGACTATGTCCCCAAACGTTCAGCTTACTAACTAAGCAGAAAAATCACAAACCCCACAAGCATCTGTGCAAAGATAGTTACAAGTTTGCATCAGTCAAAATCATTTGTTATTTTCTGGTTAGGAACAATCATTATGTTTGGGGGAACAAAAGAATAAGGAGGAAGTTGGCCAGCCAAGTGGAAAGTTTCCAGCTCCCTTTGAATTTTGGAACTTGAACCAAATTTTACCTTATGATCAAAATTGAATCTGAAAATAAAATGGCAGTATTTAGGATAAATATCATTTGATTGATCCCTTATCTTTGTACCTTATTCAAATCTTTGATTATCTGTTTCAAAGTAGAGGGGATTGTATTGAGTCCTTAGGATCCTGAGTTTAACTGTGCTTTCAGTATTTGTACCCTCACCATACTTCTTTGTATGTTCTCTGGTGGTTCAAACTGAGCAGCCCATTTCCTTTTCATGTAGCCACACCATCACCACCATTACAGATTCCATCCCTAAAACACATAAGATAGGTGGCTGTAGGTATGGCTCAGAGGTTAAGAGCACTGGCTGTTTTTCCAAAAGTCCTGGGTTCAATTCCCAGCAACTACATGGGTGACTCACAAACATCTGCAATGAGATCTGGTGCCTTCTTCTGGGGTGTAGGTATACATGCAGGTAGAACACTGTATACATAATAAATAAATAAGTAAGCCTTAAAAAAAGATAACAGATAGTAATTGCTTATTCTTACTAAGCTTCTTTCTAGCCTTGGGTTTTTATTTTTGTATTTTTGGCTGATGGAATTGGGTTTTTGTACATTTCAAGTATTTACTCTATTGCTGAGCTTTACTCACATTTGGTTTTCAAATTTTGGCAGAAGGTATTTTTTTTTTCCACTAGGATGGCATGCATGACATTAATACTGAGTGTTTAGAATCATTGGATTACAGGTGTTCACATTCTCTCCACTTTTGTCTGTATTTTTTATTTTAATAAATGTGCATGAGTCTTTTGTATGCACACACACACACACACAAACACATAAAAATATACATGGATGTGCGCCACTCATGTGCCTGCTGTTCACTGAAGTCTGAGGAAAGCATTAGATGCCCTTGACCTGGAGTTATGAACGGTTTGGCGCCTCCATGGGAGTATTGAGGATTGATCCAGGTCCTCTGCAAAAGCAGCACATGGCCTTAACTGTTACTCATCTTCCCTGTACTTTTTGGTTTTGATTTTGGATCAACATTTATTTGCTAGTATTTTTTTAGAGCTCTTTGATGTGTCAGTCACTATCTTATTAAAATGCATTCCTTTGTAGGAATATCATATTCCATTTAGAGTTTAAAGTGGGACACTGGAGTTTTCTGATAGTCTAGTATTGAGCTGAATGTTTAACTCTTTGGAGGAATTTTGAGTGAGTCCCTGAGTGCTTTCCAGCCTTTTGTTTGTTTTTGTCTTTGAGAGAGGGTCTCACTATGTTACTCTGACTGTCATGGAAATAGACTAGGCTGGCGTAAAAATCAAAGATTCACCTGTCTCTCCTAAGGTCTGGGATTAAAGGTTTGCATCACCATATCCATCTTGTCCATTCTTTTTTGAAGTTAAGGATTTTGATACAATTTTGCTACTATATACTCAATAGTGTCAATCTGTATTATCTGTTAGTTGTCATTTTTCTTGCAGTGGCATATGGAATTTAATGGGCCCAGAAATGAGAGGTGTGCTCTTCCTTTTCTGTTTCCTTCTAAAATGACTTGGTGACTGCATTTGAAATCTGCAATACGGAATAAATGTGTGGAGTGCCCAGAATTATGTAAATATATTCTCAATGAAGTGTACATTTACAAGGCAGTAAGTCTCACCATTTCTATTATGTATGTGTGTTGGCTACTTTAGGATACAGTGACCTATGAGGATGTGCATGTGAACTTCACTCATGAAGAGTGGGCTTTGTTGGATTCTTTCCAGAAGAGTCTTTACAGAGATGTGATGCTGGAGACCTACTGGAACCTCACTGCTATAGGTGAGAATGTTAGTTTTCTTTCATTTTATAAGCAAGGCTACCAGCATTTCTTGGTTTCTGGTGCACTTCTGTGATTTCAGTTGCTAAAATGGAAAAATGTGGTGAATAGTCAGACATGGTTCTCAGGTTTACCAAACATACTAACTTAAAATTTGCATGAATTTTCTGGTATTGTATTTTAGGCCACAAATTGGAAGACTACAAGATTGAAGAACATTGTCAAAGTTCTAGAAGACATGGAAGGTAAATTTCATATGCTTGCTGATACAAATGCATCGCTGAAGAAATTTTAATGTGTCCTGAAGTTTTAAAGAAGAGCAACAGTAAGCTGGGTGTGGTGGCACATGCCTTTGATCCCAGCACTCAGGGAGGCAAGGGCAGGCAGATCTCTGTGAATTCGAGGCTAGCCTGCTCTATTAAAAAAGTGGGTTCAGGACAGCCAAGGCTACACAGAGAAAGAGAGAAAGAAAGAAACAAAAAGAGCAACAGTGTAAATAAGTGCAGCACAGTTTCATCTTATTTTAATAATTGATGATTATTAAATTCTCACAAGACTATGTACTTCAATTTCATGTAGCTGACCAGTATTTGCAAGGCATTCCTCTATGAAAAAATATCTTAACATATGACACTGTTTTAGTCATAGCCCCAAGAGACCCATGGTGTAGAACCGTCAGTCCATTTAGTTTCATACCATTCAGTTAGCGTAAAATGCATACACCTTGATTAGGTGATCAGTGTATGTCAAGACCTTTTTTTTCGCAAGTAGTTCATAATAAAGCTAGCATTACTCATGTAGTAAACTTCTCAAAGTTTAGTGAGAGGAACAGTTTATGGGAGGGAAGAAAGTTGTTGTAGAGCAACCATAATCCCTATAGCTTGTGTTTATGGGGAACAAAAAAATTAACTTATGTGAATGAAGTGTGAAAATCTTTTGTTTGTTATTTCAGTCACTCTGGATACAAGCCATATGAGCATAAGGAATATGGAAAGAAGCAAAATACCTTTACACAGAACAGTTTTCTTCAAATATATGAAAGAGTCCATACTGAAGAGAAACCCTATGCTTGTAATCAATGCAGTAAAGCCTTTACAAATTTCCTTAGTCTTCGAAAACATGAAAAATATCATAATATAGAAAAACCCTATGAATGTAATCACTGTGGTAAAGCCTTTCCAAGTCAGAGTTCTCTTCAAATACATACAAGAACTCATACAGGAGAAAAACCGTATCACTGCAATGAATGTGGTAAAGCATTTGCACGTCACAGTAATCTTGATATACACAAAAGAACTCATACGGGAGAGAAACCCTATGAATGTAATCAATGTGGCAAAGCCTTTGCAACTCGCAGTCATCTTCAAATACATGAAATAATTCATACAGGAGAGAAACCCTATGAATGTAGTCAGTGTGGTAAAGCCTTTGCATATCGTAGTAATCTGGAAGCACATGAGAAAACACATACTGGAGAGAAACTTTATGAGTGTACTCAGTGTGGTAATGCCTATGCAAATCGCAGTAGTCTTCGAAATCATGAAAAACATCATACTGGAGAAAAGCTCTATGTATGTAATCAGTGTGGTAAAGCCTTTGCACGTCGCAGTAGTCTTGAAATACATGAAAGAACTCACACTGGAGAGAAACCTTATGGATGTAATCAATGTGGTAAAGCCTTTACACGTCGAAGTCTTCTTCAAATCCATGAAAGAACTCACACTGGAGAGAAACCCTATGAATGTAATCAGTGTGGTAAAGCCTTTGCGAGTCGTACTAGTCTTCAAAGTCATGAAAAACATCATACTGGAGAGAAGCCCTATGGATGTAATCAGTGTGGTAAAGCCTTTGAATTAAAGTGTAATCTTCAAATACATCAAAGAGTTCATACTGGAGAGAAACCCTATGCATGTAATCAATGTGGTAAAGCCTTTGCAAGCCGTCGTTATCTTCAAAATCATGAAAAACATCATACTCTTGAGAAACTGTATGAGTGTAGTCAGTGTGGTAAAGCCTTTGCAATTCGCCGATATCTTCAAAAACACAAAATAACTCATACTGGAGAGAAACCGTATAAATGTACTCACTGTGGTAAAGCTTTTGCATATCGCAGTAATCTTTATAGACATGAAAGAAGTCATACTGGAGAGAAACCGTATTAATGTACTCACTGTGGAAAAGCCTTTGTATATTACACTAGTCTTCATAACCACAAAAAATGTCATACTGGAGAAAGAGTCTGTGAATGTAACTGAGGCAGTAAAGTTTTGGCACATCAGTGTAATCTTCAAGCACATCAAAGAACTTATACTGGAGAAAACCCCTCTGAATATAATCAATGTGATGGTGCCTCTGCATGTTACAGTTTATTCAAAGGCAGGAAAGAATTCCTACTGGACAGAAACACCATAAATCTTAATACTTTGCTCATGTAAGAGCCATTAAAACCATTTCTTCATTAAATTATTGTCTTGTTTTCAAATTGTATACAAATTATCTAAGAATAGAGGGACAAGAATAATTTGAGTAGTAAAACCTGTTTGCAAATGAAAATGTTATTTATACTGTCATCCATTTTTATAGGTTATGCTCTGTTAGTTCTAAAGAATAAACTTGTTCTGAATACTTTTTCAGAAACACTAATGAATGGCCGAGAATTGTCTCAGTGGATAAAGGTGGTTGCTGCCAAGCAGATAACCTGCATTATTTCTCTTGGATACCCTCATTACTCAGCCAAAATTTTCTCTGATTGCTACACTTTGGGCTTTGACAACACACAAAAACAAATATTTTTACAACTTGGATAAGGCACAGTGAGTCTGTTCACCCATTGAAAGCACTTGCTGCAAAACTTGACTACCTGGGTTTGATCTCTAGAAGTCACCTAGAGGAAATAAGGACTAGACATCAGTTGTCATCTGACTGGTGCACGCACACTGTGGATCGGGTATATACACACAGGTAAAAGTTACTGATGAAATTAGGAAAGCAAAAAAAAGTAACAAAATACTAAGGTCATAAATGATTTATCAGTCGTAGTTAATGTATTTTAATAAATGTTTCTGTTTACCAAAAGAATGATAGTTCCTGTTTAAATCTTATATTATCCTTTTATTCTCTGATTTAAAGATAGGCCATTTTAAAAACAGCTGGGTGTAATGGTGCATGTCTGTAATCCCAGCACTTAAGAGATAGAGTTAGCTTGAGTTCTGGGTTTGAGGCCTGCTTGGGCCACATAGTTCCAGGATGGCATAGCTATGTAGAAAGACCATGTTCAAAATAACCGAACAACCAACAAAAGTTAAAAAACCACCACCAATAGAATATCCCAAATCATACAACCATATTTCCCATCATTGATTTCTTCTGGGGTTAGAATTTTGTAATTTTGGTTTCTTTGAGAAGCAGAAATATAGGAATATGTTTTTGTTTTATTTAATGCCAGGTGTGGGGATAGGGGACTGCTTCACAGCAGCTGATTATTTGCCTCGTGCTCTAGCAGAGGTGTGATTTTGCCAGAGGCAGATAGTTTCTTGTTGATGTAATGTTCTTGTGGAATGTATACAATTTACCCTTGTTCATTCGAATGATGATTTCTCTACCCCACTATCTAGTTTCAATCTGGACATTGCATTGTGATGTTTATTCTAAGCATCACCTTGCTCAAGTTTATGTAAACATGCCACCATTTGTTCTCTGTGAATTAAACAGCCAGTGCTGCTTAATGGAGAGAATAGGGTGGGACATCCTGGTCCAGAGGGGAGGAGAGCAGAGTTTGGCAGGAGAGGACTTGGAGTCATGAGCAGAGATGAATTGGACCTAATATGTACTAAAAGCAAGTATAATGTGTAAAATCTGAATGGCAGGAAACTGTGGGCTTTAGGTAATTAAATAATTCCTAGTCTCTGGTGATTTGGGTATACATCTGGTTTAGGAATAACCACTGTTTAACTAAAAGATAATAGTAAATATTAATATCCAACAACAAATGGCATACCAATGTGTGGCAGAATTTATAGTAATCTAGCAAGAACTTGCATAGAAAGTAAAACTATAGAGCAGTTTTTTAGTTCTGTTCCTTAAAAGCAAAACAAAGGTAGTTCCTAAACTAGGAGCTCACAGATTCTTGGTTATACAGACCCCCTGCAGAGCAGCAAGGTCTCCAGCAGGCTGCAGAAAAACAAAAATTGATACATACAAACCCCAAAGAGCCAGTTTCTTTAGGTAGAGGAAAAAAGTGACTCTTTAACAGGGAAGCTTCTCAAAGCCAGACTCTGTTAGCCAAGGCAGAGAGTGAAATCCCTTCGAGAAGGGGTTCTTGCCAGTCTTAGGAGCAAACATTTGTGGACTTTAACTTCCCAGAGTGAAGAAAGGATCAGGATCCAGTGAAGGAGGCAGAAAAAAATATCTCTCCTTGGAAGCAGGAGCCAGAGACAGAGAAGCTTCAAGCATCTGAACTGGTAAGGTCTAGAAGAGAAGCTGGGCCTAAGAAAGTAAAATCCTTAGGAAAAGGTTTTGAGATTAAAAAAGAATTTTCTGAAATTGAAATGGAGGAAGACACAATGACACGGTGCTTCTGGGTACCATTTGAGTTTGTTTCTCTTTGTATACAAATATATTTTTTTTTTTTCACTGATTTCAGTTTTGTATATTCCCTTTGGGAAAGATCAGGATAAGACAGACTTGGAGAAAGAAGAGACTGAGAAAATAGATGCTAAATTAAAGGTCATATAACAGAGGTTGGGGGAATCTTTGAATCAAGAGTCTTCAGAGAAATCCAATATGAAATTTACAATAACACCAAACGTAGTTGCAGATAAGAAAAGTCCACAGTGCCTTGAAGATATTGCAAAACTGGCAGCCTATTGGGATGTTAGAAAGTCTTCAGCTATAGGCCAACTTGGTCAGATTGGATATTGTGTGTGTATTGTTATGGTTCAATTACTAGATGGTCTATATGCTAACGTAGAAATGCAGATCCTGTTTAGTGTTGCCTTGGAACAAGGTCATACAGTGACTGGTGTGCTCCATTTTACAGTTTGGAGAACTAAAATACATTAACCATACCATAGGTTCATATTCAGAATTCCAGTGGGCTTTTGCCTTAAATTCTGGAGAGTAAGATCCTAAGGTTATATATTTGTTAGAGATGGTGAATTATTTGGAGATGTCCTTGCAAAATTAGGGCTGATGGTGCTTCACCATGTATAGCCATTGGAATTCAATATTTTAGACATTATGACATGAAACCTGTTACAGATATAACTTAAAATCCTACAGGTCAAACAGTTATGAAAATATCCAACAGTAATTTTTAAAAAGTGGTCATAAAACAGAAGAGAAATATAAAATATCCCCAAAATAGATTAAATAATAATTTAAAAATGTTTAAATGATATAAGTAGCACACCTGCAAAGACGCAGTGGAATTTAGAAAGGACTCCTGAATTAGAGCAGCAAATAAAGGTCCTAATTTCAAAATGGAGAACAGGGAATATATTATATTGGGGAAGAGGTTTTGTGTATGTTCATAAAGGAGAAGAGAAATTATGGGTTCCATCAAAACTCAAAAACCGGTTATGACAGAGGAAGACTACCTGAAGATCTTGGCCACACACGAGAGAAATCAAGACCAAACAGAACAGGTAACATAAATTGATGGTCCCTTCACATGGGAACAACTCTAAAACTGACTGAGACATAAAAAATGTCTCTAGCCAGAACTTCAACAAATATGCCATTCTTTTAATTGGCATAGATAAAATTGGTTTACAGTTTAGTCTCATCCTGCACATCTCATATATTTATACTTTTAGGACTGTATAATGCTTGTGAGAAATTGTATGTTTGCAAAACAAAAGGACTGGATACTGGGATCAAACCTGACAGAATTCATCCTTCCAGCATGCTGAGACATTCTCCAGCTTTTTGCATGTTCCAACATTCTGCTTGTTCTGCCTCAACTGCTTCAATTGCTGTTTCTCATCATTCATGAGAATGACATCCAATTTCCTTTAAGGGGGTTGGGTAGGTTTTTGGTTGTTTTCTGTGGCTATGAATGTTTATTGTCATTGGGAGATGGTTTATAAATTATTAATGGTCTTATTCAGAGAGAAAACAAAGTTAGATTGAGGGATTTCTCTCTTTTCCTTTTTATTTTCTCTATTTTTCTTAGATAAGGAGAAAAGGATTTAAAAAGAAAGAAGGGAATACAGGGATATCTTATAGGAATAATAAGACAAAAGGTAGATTATTGAATCTACTCAACTTAAGGCTTTATTATTCTCAAGGTGATTTTTAACTCTGGTATTGGATTTTGTATATTGATGCAAAAATAAGTCTAATTATAATACATTGGTAAATTTTAGTATATTGATACAAATTCAAGGTTACTTCCAATACTTTTAAACTGCTATTACAAACTGTTTAGGGTATTAGGCAATGCAAGTTAATTGTTAATCAACTCATAGTCATGTCAGACACTTCTAATTTATCACAGGAGTCTACCTGTTAATCCTAGATTTAACAGATAGATACAATTTTGTAGACAGGTTGATTATATAAAGATAGGTAAGTCTTTAAAAACTTCAGATACCTGCAGAATATGGCATTTTAAAAATATTATCTTAAAGATTTTTTGACAATGAGACAGGTCATCTCCTGGCAGCACCTGCCTACCTCAAAGAAGATGATGAACATCAAAGAACCTCCATATGGAGATGGCATCATATGTGGTGAATGAGCCAACTGGGTAAAAAGAAAACGCCCTCATTTCACAACAGAATTCTGCCAAAAATGGGAACGCTTAAATGCAGGACAAGTCAACTGTCAAACTCTACCAAGACAGGGTAAGCAAGGCCTAAATAGTTCCTGCTTCACATACATGCCTGTCAAATATTCTGAGCGAGAAGGCTGAAGATGATGCTCCAACGTTATAGAGTTATGGGTGACTGTTCAGGCAGCGAACTGTCTCTGTCAGATTTTTATTTTTTGGAAGCTGCTAACATGTACTTCCTATTTACTCCAGTTACTAATTTTATTCCTTCTCAAGTCTCTGGTGGGGTTGAAAACCAAATAGTCATAGTTCCACAATTAAGCTTAAGTTTAGAATTTAAGAAAATGTTTTCGTATTGGTAATACCAATAAGTATAAAAATTAATTTAGGTATAGAACTCTAAACTTGTCAAGATAGGATAGATAATCTAATATTTTCTTTTAAGTGGCAAGTGCATGTGAACTGGACATTGCACATGTAAATCTTACCTAATAGTTTTCATAACTTTTATAATTATTGTATTGAAAGAAAAGGAGCCTTTTATTGGACTGAAAGGGGGAAATGTTGGTATAATATTCTTGTGGAATGTATACAATTTACCCTTGTTCATTCGAATGATGATTTCTCTACCCCACTATCTGGTTTCAATCCAGACATTGCATTGTGATGCTTATTCTAAGCATCACCTTTCTCAAGTTTATGTAAACATGCCACCATTTATTCTCTGTCAATTAAACAGCCAGTGCTGCTTAATGGAGAGAATAGGGTGGGACATCTTGGTCCAGAGGGGAAGAGAGCAGAGTTTGGCAGGAGAGGACTTGGAATCATGAGCAGAGATGAATCGGACCTAATATGTACTAAAAGCAAGTATAATGTGTAAAATCTGAATGGTAGGAAACTATGTGGGCTTGGACGTTTAGGATAGAGTTTCAAATGCATGCCCAAGGAAAAAAATTTTCTCTTCTTCATACATACACATACATAATACATATGTGAAACATATGTATGTATATAACATATCTATATGTATATATACATATGTATGTATGGAACATATATCTGTACATATATATGTTAATTTGTGTATAGAACTCTATATATGTACATATGTGTGTATACATATATATGTTCCAGCATTCTGCCAGGTGTTTCCTCAAGAGCTGCTTTGAGAACTCAGGTGCTCCAGCCGAAACCTCACAGACTGCTCCAGCTGGGCTTGCAGTTTCCTAGCTACAGATGGTCTCACAGAACCTGAACAGCCTGCTCTTCCTGGACTTGGTCAACCTTCCAGCTTTTTGCCCTCCCATCCCAAAGATTGACACCATCAGTGTCAGCAGGAAGTAGCCAAAGACGATTAACTACTTCACCCCTTATCCATTTATTATCAATTAGAGGCTGGGATGTTTGGTCCCAGCCTGTAAGGCATGACTAGCATACCCTGCCTTCTACCCTGAATTCTCCAGCCTCGGGATAGGGCTTCCCTCTCCCAGAGTCCCTTCCTCTCCCACCCTCCTTCTCTCTGTATCTCCTCTTCTCCCCACCCTGTCACCCTCCTCCCACACTGCTCCCAATAAGCTTGCATTCATTTATATGTATCTTTGTCTTCCAATTAGCTCATTCCATTTTTTCAGTCATCCAGGCAGGGACCCAGGGATGTCTGAAACCAAACAAATGGTACTGCTCCTGTTGGGTGCCCAACTGTGTTTCCTAGCAGTCCCATTAGATGGCTCAGAACTACCTAATTGCAGGTATAGAATTTCAAATGCACTCTTCTGGGTTCCTTGGGCACCAGGCAAACAAATATTGTAAACACACACACACACACACACACACACACAACCCTATACTTAAAATGTGCTTTCTTCATGCATATATAAAAATAATTAAATTTATGTGTATTATTGGAACACAGTCCTGGAATGGAGTCATGTGTGAATTCTGAATGATTGTGAGAACACTCCAAGAAAACAAGAGTCTTGTGATCTCAGTTCCTTTTAATCACATATTTGCTCTTGGTATGTATTTTTATGCTTCTCTCAGATGTGACAGATAAGAGTGAGATAACTAATTATTGATTGCTGTTGTTTAATTAAAAGTTTAAACTAGAGCTGGGTGTGGTGAGGCAGGCCTGCTTTTCCAGCACTCTGGGAGGCAGAAGCCACTCTATGAGTTCAAGGCCAACCTGGTCTACAAAGTCAGTCCAGGACAGCCAAGGCTACACGGAGAAACCCTGTCTCAAAAAAACAGACAAAAAATGTTTAAACTCTCCTTCTATGTCTGTACCACGTGTGTGGTTGTTCTTGTCATTGTAACAGCTTGAACTCATGAGAACTTCGCTCAGATGCTATTTCTTAATCCTCAGAGTACAAACTGACTCGGGCTCTGTATAAAGTTGGCCATTGCATGAGAGTTCAGTCCAGCTCTTCCACTGGCTCCATTCTACCTGGTCCCCCATGTCTCGAGCAGTGACAAGAGCTAAATAGTTGGAAATCGGCAATGGGATAAGAGAGTGAGGACCCTCAAAGGAGGTGAGTGAGAAGCATGGGCTAGAAGCCAGGAAATGCTTTGCCTTGTGTGGAGCAGGTGCGTCATTCTTTAATAGAGCACACTATTTTTTTTTAATTTTATTTTTCTTTTTAGTTACATTTTGTTAACTCTGTGTCCCAGCTGTGTCCCGCTCCCTCATTCCCTCCCCAACCCCACACTCCCTCCCTGGTCTCCTCCCTGCCCCTTTCCAAGTCTACTGATAGGGGAGGACCTCCTCCCCTTTCATTTGATAGAGCACACTATTAAGATCACATCTATTGGCATTCTTGCAAGTTGTTCATGATTATGGTTCCTGGTTTCCAGAAGAAGAACTCTTTTTTGTTTTGTTTTTGTTTTTTGAAACATGTTTTCTCTGTGTAACAGAGCCCTGGCTGTCATGGACTCACTTTGTAGAGCAGATTGGTCCCGACCTCCAGAGTGCTAGAACTAAAGGTTTGTGTCAACATGCCTGCTATCAGACTTTCGATAAAAATGTATGGGATAGAGTCCAAGAGAAAACAAAAAGGAAGATGATCTAGGGGGAAAAAATTCTGTTCAATTCTGGGCCACTTAACCATAAACTCGGATTGTTTACAAAATACTTAAGGAAGATGAGGAGGTTATTAATCATGAGGTAAAGAATTCTTGAATAAATCAAAACTGAAAAATCAAACTTTAAAATTGGTAAAAGAAGGGGAAAAAAAAGAATATTTTCCCTGTTCAAACAAAATAGAAATGAAAAACAGCACCACCAACTAGTGTCCAGGTGACAACTCTCTCAGCTCCCTAGCTATATTTTCATTTAGCTAGAGATGCTCCATTGCCTGAAAATCACGGTAAAGCATTGGATAAGGAACCTGATCATCAATCGAATCTTAAATAAGTCTTCCTGGTGAGGACTTATGAGAGCCTATGAAACAGCTAACTTTACAACCTCAGCAAGCTAGGGCACACAGGGAAGAGAAATTTCTTAACCAATTCCTTTTCTGCCTCGTGAACTACACTGGGCATTTTAAGTAAATTTCAGCCAAATCAAAATGTTTTACACCTGATTATGCACTAACCAATCTGTTTAAAACACTAAAAATGTAGATGGCATTGAACAGTCCTCACAGACCTGGACAGGCAAGGGAAGAGCAACAGCTATTGAACTCAGACTAAAACAGGCATCTGTGTATCCTGTGGATCCTAAACTGAAGCTAAACTAACTTATTTTACCTAGAAAACTGTCTTCTACAGGTCTTAGAATACCAGACAACACACCTTTGGATTGAATTTATTTACACCACAAGGGTCAGAAGATATTAGCTGCTTTGCTTAATCTTGCTCAATTAGTAAATCTGGGGATGACTTGTTGCTACCTATCAGTTATCTCTGTGATACTTGCTGCATTGTATTGCCCCTAGCTAACAATGTGTTTTCAGAGCATTACACAGTCTACAGATTTTCAGATCTTATTTGTAGATTACCAGAGAAGAATAGGAAGTCGTTATCTAGCTGGCAAGATGTGGGATTCTTGCATAGAAACTGAATTTGTGATTACAAAAATTGTCCACCCTTCTCCCATCCCACAGGCAGATACTAATTTTATTGGTGGCTAATTTAATGGTATAGAAGGGATTCATGGCCCAGATATTCATTTTTTGTCTGTTAATAATTCTTTTCTTCAGCCCAACAAGTGAAACTGGCTGTTTTAGATTCATCTATTATGGATAATTCTGTTATGATTAATTCATAAACCCTTATGTATCATTTCAGATTCTGCTTATGTTGTAGGATTATTCCCAGCAATAGAAAGTGCTTTAATTTCATCTTCACTTTCTGTTATGCTCCCAGTACAACTGGAACTACAACATCTGGTTAGAACCTGTCCACATCCTTTGTTTATGCTCATTCATGCACACTCTATCCTCCCAGTTTTTTTTGCAGAATGGGATAGGCAGGCTGATGCACTAACCTGCTCTGTTTTTACCTCTCCAGAACGGGAACATCCACACCTACACATGAATGCTAATAAACTTCATGTACCATGTCCTGCTTAGACAAATGTGACAAGTGTGCAGGAGGGTCCTATTTGGGCTCCCTTTCACTGCCCTAGTATGTAGCTGCAATTAATCCCAGAGTTATGGCAGATCTATGTCACTCACTTTGCTCTGGTGAGACAGATGCCCTTTCTGAACATTTTCTTTTTTCTTTTTTTTTTTTTTTTCTTTCTTTCTTTCTTTCTTTCTTTCTTTCTTTCTTTCTTTCTTTCTTTCTTTCTTCTTTCTTTCTCTCTCTCTCTCTCTCTCTCTCTCTCTCTTCCTTTCTTTCTTTTTAAAATTTACTTATTATTATATAGAGTGTTCTGCCTGTACTCCAGAAGAGGGCACCAGGTTTCATTATAGATGGCTACGAGCCACCATGTGGTTGCTGGGATTGAATTCAGGACCTCTGGAAGAGCAGCCAGTGCTCTTAACTTCTGAGCCCCCCATCTGTACATTTTCAATGATACATTTTCTCTCTCTCTCTCTCTCTCTATATATATATATATATATATATATATATTTGGGAATAGTTCCTCAGTCCTCAGAGAATGCTTCTGCAGTGTGCTCTTATACAAATATTTGTTTTCTGGGAGTTATAAAACCTGATAAAGAACCAGACTATAGTAGTAGCTAGTTTAAAAAGTTCTTTAACAAATGGAATATTAATCATATTACTAGCATTCCTTATAATTGTCACAGCAGGGCATAATTATAAGAACACAGAGAACATTAGAACACCAATTAATAAAAAATGAAAAGTGGTGTATCAAGGGGTATTCTTGTGATTTTTAAATTTTTAAGCTTTAGAAATTTGTCAGTATGCTCTATATGTTTAAGATCTCCGAAGCATTTCTCTACAGAGCATTCTGAACTGTCTTTAGTTAGGCCTTTGTGGTTTAAACAATTTGAGACTTGGATGCCCCTGGCTGAAGAAAATTAGGAAGCAGTATTTCCTGTCATTGCAGGTAGATCTATTGTGTGAGATATATTTTAATAAGGTAAAAACATTACAATGGATCTGACATTACTATTTTATTTCACCAAAACTGTTTGTTCAGAAATGTCAAGAAAAGGAGAAATTTAAGAATTCACTTTCTGTGCCATCAAACCTGCTTAATGGTGCTTGCAGCCAAGCCTTGTGACCTGAGTTCAGCTCTTAGAATCCATAAGGGACCAACTCCTGCACACTGTCCTCTGACCTCTACATGTGCACAGTGGAATATAGAGCCACTTCCCACTCTGCAGCATCTGTGCACACATGTACACCCACCCAGAAGAAATAAGCACACTCAGGCATAAAAATTGTAATAATATCAAGTTTTTCTTTGGTAATGACAAAGCTCTTGCACCTTTCAGTACTAATTGCCATTTCACACTAATACCAAAGCACCTGGATAAAATGAATTCTGAGTTCACAATTTAGAAAGGCTGGACTCTTTCTATTTTATATCTATCTATCTATCTATCTATCTATCTATCTATCTATCTATCTATCTACTTTTGGTTGAAACATTTTAAAAAATTTATCCAATCATTCCCTGTCAGCATAGGAGAAAGTGGTCCACATAGCAATTAAAAGATTTAATGCATGTTGTTAAAAACAGTACTGCTCTGCATGTCATCAAGGAAAGAACAGCTTCAGTAGACAAAGCAAAAAATTCAGGAGAGACCAGAAAACAAGTAGTTTGAAAAACTGCTATAAATGATCAGAGACCTAAACTGACAATGCAAATAAATGACATTGAAATTGAAGGTTTGGTAGACACATGAGCAGATGAAACAATAATTTCACCAAAATCTTGGCGTCCAGATTGGCCTCTTCAGGAGGTAAATATTCAGCTTCTAGGGATTGGAACATTATCTCAGGTAAAACAAAGTTCAAGATGGGTTGAGCATATAGGACCAGAAGGACAAATAGGATAATTAAAGCCATGTGCTCTTTTGGGCCATGCAGGAGGAATAGCAAAACAGGTTTAGAGTTCATGGACTGCGTCCCCACGCCACCGTGGTTAGCATGGCCATGATGTGTGTGCCTGGGGAGGGAGGACTTCATGCTTTGTGGAGCATCGCTCAGCTTGTTGCCTCATTATGTACGAGTTCTGTGTAAACTCTAAGGGGGCTCCTGCCCCTCCCTGGGCAGTATCACTGGCACTTGCAACAATAATGCTTGATCTCTTGCTGGCTTTGCTACTTGAGCAGATTAATGATTCAATTACCACCTTTGAAAAGAACCTAGAGATGTAGATTGTTAGCAATGGTCATTTTAGAAAGAACTTAGAAAAACAAATTGTTCAGTAAGGCCAGGATAAGATGTTTTTGCTGGTGGTCCGGATGTAGAAAATCTTAGGGAATGATTTGAAGTTAAGAAAAGTACACTCGTAGCAGTAAAGCTAGGGATTTTTTGAGGTTAGTGAGCAGGGACAGTGGCCCTTAATAGCACTGGCTGATGGAACTCTTTCAAGGTGGGCTGAGACAAGGACTAATTTTCTTATACTCATTTTTGCCCTCAGCTTCCTGATATGGTTTAATATCAGAAATAAAAATTATTAATGAGTAGATGCCCATCCTGAGAATTTAAAGTAGAATAGATGATTGTTTTTATACAAAAGTTTAGATCTGTGATTCTTTTAAGATTTTTATAAGAATACCTTTTAAGATAATTGAGTCTTTCTTTGCAGTGCTGGTAAAGAAAAGCTGGCTGAGAAATTACCTTGCTTGCTCACTCTGTTAATATACAAGTTGCTTAGTTAAAAACATATATGGGTAATTGGGAATAATTTGTTTTTCAACTGTAATACATGAAACATTTGATCAAGTGAGGGTATTGTTTTTCTTCAGTACACTAACTGTAATCGTTCACTTAAAGAGGAATATAATGTAACTACATTGTGATTTTTGTACTGCTTGAAAGATCTTGCTGGGATGTATAAGCTGTGGGAAGAATAATAAATTGGGTTGAAATATTTTTCCATCCACAAAGATGTGTTTATGTATATATGTACATATGTAGAGATGTAAATGTGGGTGGAGCTTGCTCCTTGGAGCTTTGTTACATGTATCTGTATATGTATGTATGTATGTATGTATGTATGTATGTATGTATGTATGTATGTTTGTACGTGTATATATATGTGTATGTGTGAAGTTGCTGAAGTTTGTTGAAACTTGTCGCCTGGAGATTGTCTTGCTTTGTCATCAAGTGTAAGTGTGTGCATGTGTGTGTGTCTCTGTTTGTGTGTATGGTCTTTTTTTCTTTTTTCCCCTCCTTCCTTTTTTTTTTTAGACACTAGCTACAATCATTAGCAGCCCCCAACAGGAGCCACCAGCTCTGGCCCCCTGCCAGTAACAATCAGTTCTGGCCCTTGGTTGCCACCATCATTGGAAGTTCCTATCAGAACAATCAGTTCTTGCCTGGAATTAAGCCTTTTACACTCAGAAAATGTCTGCTGGGTGATTAGCCAGCAGCCTATCTATGCCTGCCTCAGGTTACCCTGTGATGTTGAAGCTGGTCATGGGGACATGATTCATTGCAGCAATAGAAAACACAGAAACAAACCATAAAATAAAATAAAAAATGCTTCTGAGAAAAATACTAAAAGGTATTATCAAGAACAGTCACAGACTGTCCAGGCTGTCCATAAGCAGGACACAACAGGTGCTGGTCTTTCAAAGTTCCCATTGGGTCTGACTCTTTTAGCATAATTATAGCCATTTTGTTCCAGGCCCACTGGGCACTTTATATTGTTGATGCTGATACAGAGAAATCTTTCTGTAGGGTCAAGTTGACTACTTACTCTGTTTATGGTCAATGGTTTTATTATTCCTGACATACTGTGTGGCCTTGCTATTTCTGGAAATTCCCCAAGTATAAGTGCAGCTGGCCCTGTCCCAGGCTCCACTTAGGACCAATCAAATTAAAGGTCAGCTCGAACTCTCTATCTAGTTGGCAACAATAATTCGAATCAGAGCCCACCACTCTGGAACACTTTCCACACCTGTGTATGAGCCAGTTGTGATTGATGTTTGCCCTTACAAACTGACTCTGGAAACTATTCTCAGCTCTGATTCTGGGCTGCCTCTATGATCAACCAGTCTTGGTGTGTGTGTGTGTGTGTGTGTGTGTGTGTGTGTGTGTGTGTGTGTTCAATAAACCATTCAAATCTGACTGAAATCAGTGTCTGAGTGGTTTGTGTAGCTATTCCTGGACCCTAACAGTACCAACCAATCTACGTTTAAAATGGTTAACTAGGCATGAAAAAATAAAAATAATACTATAACATGATAATTTACCAAAGGCACACTTGCCTTCCTGGCATGTACTGAAAAGTGGATTCTGTTAAACCATGTGTCTTAATTCCATTTTGGAATGTTAGACTGTAGATTGGCACATGGCCCAGCTATCTTGGACATCCGCTTTTGAGTTTTCTTCTGAAATAAAAAGGATAGTTTTTGGGGAGGAAGGAGGGAGCTACAAGGATATAAAGCAAATAAATAAATGGGAAAAAGGATATTTTGTTATTTGGTATTAAAAACACAGTTAAAATATTTAAAATGTTTTAAGTAAATTCAGAGGGTTACTACAGTTCAGACTTGTTTTCCAAATTTCTAAGAGTTAAAGTGGTTTGGAGCTAAGATAAAATATTTGAGCAAGGTGGTGGTCCATGCCTTTATCCCAGAAGAGACAGGAGGATCTCTAGAAGGTAGCTGTTTTCTAAATTATAGAGTTGCAATGAACAGTAGGGTGGTGGTTTACACCTTTAGTCCCAGCACTTATGAGGCCTTTCATCCAGTACATGAGAGGCAGAGGCAGGCACATAGAAATTACAATGGTTTAAATTTAAAAGCTGATTGCAAAAGGCAGAATGAAATTCAAAGAGAATTTCCTTTGTGATCTAAAATTAAATACACTTATACCTTGAATTTATGTATACAAAGAGAAAGGAAATATAGGTATATTTATCCACACATACTAAGGTTTATTTTAGTTTCAAATTTTTTCAAAAGAATTTTTAAAGTTTAATTGAAAGATAATATTTTTTATTGCAAACAAACAAACCCAAACAAACAAACCCAAACCAACATTTTGAGCTGAACATGGTGTAGTGGTGCGAGCCTGTGATCACAACACTCAGGGAGGCAGAGGCAAGTGGATCTCTGTGAGTTTGAGGCCAGCCTGGGCTACAAAGCAAGTCCAGGACAGCCAAGGCTACACAGAAAAACCCTGTTTCAAAATATTAAAAAAAATCACAACAATAACAACAACAACAAAACAAACATTTTGTCCTAGGAAAGATATAATCTGCCAGCAAACAAACAATCAAACTAACAAAACCTAGGTTCAGGCAGGGCTTTGTTTTTATCTTTCCAGGAGAATAAAATCATCCAATAAAGGAATCCAGAGACCATTGAACAAATGAAAAATCTGAAGAAAAAGGATGGATCAAGAGAAAATGTCCCAAGAAATGGAGTAAATTGCCCAAATGTAATTGTCCACTTACATCTTGTCTCTTCTGCTCTCTACAGACTTAAGTGGCAAGTGGTCTTTATGTGGTCACAAGTCAATTACAAATTAAGGCTGGCTTTGCAGTTGGAGCATGTCTCTCTCCTCCAAACCCACACATGCTTGTTAAAGGAAAATCCAAAATCTCTGTCTCATATCAGAAGATCTACCTGGTATGGGGCAGAGGAAAACAAAAAATAAGGGACTAGTCTCATAGTCTTTTTGGTTTTCATTTGACTCTTTAAACCGTAAAATACTCTTTAAACCGTATAAATATTATCTCAAAATTTATAAGATTGCTATGTATATATCAACTTTCTGTCATGATACTAGTAGTTATACAAAGCACTAACTAATTCTAGAGATAAGCTTCATCTAGCTTCCTGCATGTTCTCAGGTTTGGGTCTGAAGCAAGTAACTGGGAAAAAAGTTTGTGTACCTCAGATGTTCTTTTTTTTTAAATATTTTATTTATTTATTATGTATACAATGTTTTATCTGTGTGTACACCTGCAGGCCAGAAGATGGTTGTGAGCCACCATGTGGTTGCTGGGAATTGAACTCAGGACCTCTGGAAGAGCAGGCAGTGCTCTTAACCTCTGAGCCATGTCTCCAGCCTCCCAGATGTTCTTTCTTAATAGATTATTGCCCTTAAAATCATTCCAAGATCAGCTGAATATGGCACTCTACCATCCCTAACTAACTCTTTAGGTTTCCAAGAAGGTGGTGGGGCCCCACAACAATGAATCCACTTGGACAGTGTTAATGCTACCACTGGACAATGTTGCCTCCTGCCTCTACAGCTGCTAGGTTCTGCACGTGGACACCTTTGAGTTGGCTGTTATGTTCTACCTAGTCAAGATTGCCACTAAGCTGATAATCACCACCCAAAGATCAGCTTTGGGGCTAGACACTGCTCAGGACATTCAAATTGCTGAGCTCATATGAGATGGACACTAACATTTAGAAAACTTTGAACTCAAAAATACTTGATCCTAAGACTGCCAAATTCAACCAGCATAGACCTTGAGCTTGGCACAAGTAGCTTTATCATTATGAATAATTTTACTGTGTTAGAGTTAAAGCCTTTCTTTTTTATTTAGATAAAAAAGGGGAAAAGTCGATGCCTTTCATCTGCTCAGAAAAAGAGCAAAGATTCATCTTTAACTGCTCTGTGCATACTGCACATTCTATACATATGTTTTTGTGTGTGTTTTTACTTGTGAGAGTTTACATATTTACAGAACAAAAGGACCAGACACCAATGGAATGGAGACAGCCTTGACCATGATTCACCCTCCAGGATGCTGAGTTGCTGAGGCATATTTATTCCAGTATCCTGCTTGATCTAGCCTCAAACTATCTCAGTTTCTGTTTCATCAAAACTTTCTTCCAAGAGAACTTCAAAGCAGCTAGCTTAATTGGTCCCATGCAGAAGATTAATTAATAAAACATCAGCTCTCTTTGATCCTGTTAGCTTACAAAATAATTGACACAGAGAAACTATGATTTATTTTACAAGCTTAAAGCACTGGAGCTGGGCAGATATTAGCCCTCTAAGCTATTTATCTGCTTCTCAGCTATACAACCCAAGTTACTTGCCAATAAGTTGTCTTGTCTGCTCTGGATCTACTCCATGAGGCCACATCCTCTTTCCTCATCCTCCTTTTCTCTCCTCCTCTCTCTCTCTGCCTCATGTTCTCCAGACCCTCAAGCCCAGGAATCTAAACTCTTTTGCCATATCAGAGGCTTCAGCATTTTTATTAACCAATCAACATTAAATTTGGTAGAACAAGGTTTACTCAACAAAGACAGGTGTACATGAGAATGTGCTCCTCTGTGGGGCAACCAGCTCTCAGTGCATTGAAATCAGCATCTGAAAACACAGTGAATGAGACCCTCTCTCCAACAGGTCTGGCCTTTCTGATTGTTACAGTCAGGACTTTATTTAACCTGCATTTTCACAGCATATAGAGACTGGATGGCAAATGTTACTGAGAGACCAAAAAAATAAAAATTAAAATTTGTTTTTGTTTTTTTTTTTTTGGGGGGGGAGTATTGGTTTAACGTTTAAAGCATAAGCCTAAACAAAGGCCAGCCAGGCGGAGACATGTCCAGCTGCCTTGGGGGAGGAACCAGCTTAACTGCATTTTTTTTCCCTCTCCACTAGAGATAGAGTTGCTAGGAAACTGACCCAGATGGCCAGGCCAGAACTGTTTATGGTCTTGGCGCCTAAAGTAAACCAATCATTTCAAAAGTCAATTTCCCTTACCCAATTGTGTAACACCAAGGCTTGGAGCCCTCCCTCCCCACCTCCCCCCCCCACTTGCTGTTTTTCCCTTTAAAAACCTTGTTCCCCTAGACTGCCCTGTCATATTCTCCTGCTTCCACAGGAAGTTTTGCAACCTGGGCTTGAGCTGGTATTAAATAAACCCTCATGTGTTTGTAGTGGAGTCTATTCCTGATGGTCTTTGGGGGTCTCACAAACTGGGCATAGCATTAGAGCTAGCTTTAAATTAAAAAAAAAATATTATCTATTTTGAGACAGAGTCTCTCTGTGTAGCCTTGGCTATCCTTGACTTGCCAAACTCATAGAGTGCCTCCTGCCTCTGCCTGCCTGAGTGCTGGGATTAACAGTGTGCACCACCATGCCCCACTCAGCTAGCTTTCTTAAGATTTGACCATTTCCCTAATTTCTTGGGCCCTTTAAAGGAATATACATCTCAGTGTTAGGGTCCAGAATATGCTGAAAGAAGTACCCCAGACTTGAGTAGCATGCAAACAACAAAGGGTGTTTATTCTGCAGAAGTCCCGTATGCTGGGACACCACCTTTACAACATGGTGGCTACGTAATCTTGATTGGGATTGGCTGGTGCCCATGAAAGCTACACGACTGTGGTCAGGATCTAGGTGCTTTTCAAGCTGGTAGTTAAGCAACCTTATCTTCCTCAGGCCAGATGTCTTGGCTGTTTCTGATTGGTTGCCCATTTTCTATCCTTTTTTTTTTCTTTCATATAACTCTTAGGCCTCAATGGTCTAGCAAGAAAATGAAGCCTGTCACGGAGTTGGTTAGGAAGAAATTTTAAGAGAGCAAGCCTCATTGTCAAAAGGCAGGGTGTTTTTTTGGTCATTCAGTAGGTTATAGATGTTGTCATTTAGGAAGATTGGTGGCATGTTGGTAAATGGTCTTGGTCAGGGAGGAAACAATGTATAGGAGGTTAGAGTCAGATATTTCTCTCTTTTTCTTTTCTTCATGTTTTCTTATGTAGGGGGTTAAGGGTTGAAAAGAAAAAAGTGGTGATACTAAAATAATAGGAAAAAGGGCAGCTTATTGAATGTACTCTTATAGATCTTTGTATATTGATAAAAATTAAGGTTATATTTGCTTACATTGGTAAAGATCTTTGTATATTGATACAAAATTAAGGTTATATTTTGGTTATAACATACTATGTATCAACTCTTTTTAAGGTATTGTACCTATATAATTCTTAAAAATGTAACAATGTTTTAATCTGCTTGAGAGCTACTATTACAAACTGTTTAGGATAATTAAGAAATGGAAGCTAGGGGTCCTTGTTCATTTGGGTTTTCTGTAGTTGGGGAGTTGGTGAGAATTGTCACTTCTGATGTAAATGGTGCAAACTATATCCAGGAGCCTACAGAAAAGTGGTGGCTTCTCCAGCCCTGAGGAATGTTCTTGGTTTTTCCATCTTTGTCACCAATTCTTCCTCATGTTCATCAAGAAAAGCTGATAACAAACCTGTAGGAGGGAATCCAGTTTGTGTGCACTCCACTCCCAAGCGGCAAAAAGACATTGGAGAATTCTTCAGGCTGTCCCCCAAAGGTTCCAAAAAGGAGAACAAGGTTCCTGAATAAGCGGGAAATAGTGGCTTAGGAAAAGCAAAGTTACAAGTTCCTTTCTAACTTGATCACACAGATAATGAAGAGAACATACTCACTTGAATAATGTCTTTAGTTTGCTTATGTATTGTAGGATGTAAATTTAGGGAGATGTTTTTGTTCAATTGGCTTGTTGAATAGGCATTTAATTAAAAAATGAAGCTAGAATTTAGCCATTAAAAAGGAATTGGCTATAAAAGTGGGTAATTTTTACAATTTGTAAGTTCTAATTGCATATTCAAATTTATAATTTTATATGCTGTTTTTTTTTTAAACCAGTTAAGCTAAAGTCAATATTACATGATGCTCTAATTACTAATCTACTGTCTTTGAGGTTTGCTTAGTTCTTTGTACTGATGCCATTTTATGGTCACAGATTATGGAAATAGTGCCATAATGTTTTGACTTGTTTGCTTAATTTTTTTTTTTAGAAATGTTTTTAAGATTTATATATTTATGTAGTTTATGTATATGAGTGTTCGATCTGCATGTATGCCTATATGACAGAATAGGGCATCAGATCCCATTACAGGTGGTTGTGAGCCAGCATGTGATTGTTGGGTATTGAACTTAGGACTTCTGGACGAGCAGACAGTGTTCTTAACTGCTAAACCATCTCTCTAGCCCCCACCCTTTTTTATTTTTCAAGACAGGATTTTTCTGTGTAGCCTTGGCTGTCCTGGACATGCTTTGTAGATCAGGCTGACCTGGAAGTCATAGTGATCTGCCTGTGGTTGCCTCCCCAGGTACTGGGATTAAAGGTGTGTGCCACTGCTCCCAGCTTTTGCTTAAAAATTTTGACTTAGTCTTTTGCACATTAAAAAATTCAGTATTAGGCTGGTTGTGGTAGCACACGCCTTTGGTCCTATCATTCAGGAGGCAGAGGCAAGTCAGATCTTTGTAAGTTTGAGGGCAGCCTCATCTACAAAGTCAGTTCAGACTTTCTCTGTGTAGCCAGAACTACACAGAGAAACCTTGTCTCAAAACAAAAACAAAAACAAAAACAAATTCAGTTTTTAATAAAAAAAAATGCAAGTTAATAGTTGGTCAAACTTGTGGTTTTATTAGGTACTAGTTTAGTTAATCACAGATGTTTTCTACATTAATCAGATTGAAAATAAGTAGAGACAAGTAACATTTGCCTATTCAAATACACTAGATAGATAGATGGTATTCAAAAACCTCAGAGATCTATAGAATAGGTATTTAAAGATGTTTTACTAATTTAAGACTTTTTTGACAATGAAAAATGTCAACTCCTGGCAGCACCCCCATAACATTTCAAAGACGATGATGAGCACTGAAGAACCTCCTTATGGAGTTTGCTTCAAACGTGGCAAGCTGCCACTGGGCGAGAAACTGCCATTGCCTCAACTGCTGATAGTATGCTGTCTAAGCTGTGGACAAGCACAACACAAAGAAAGTTGACTGCTGAACTTTGCCAGGACAAGGTAGAGAAGTCCTTAATTCTTGCTTCACAGAAAAATCTGTCAAATAATCTGGGCCAGTAGGCCAATGAGATGGATGCACCAATATTGCAGAGAAAGCTTGGGTGATTGTTTAAATGGCCAACAGTGTCTGTCATTTCTATAGACTTAAGAGCTGCTTTCTCTGCACTTCCTGTTTATTCAGATACTATTTATTTTTCTCAGGCTTCTGATAGGGTTGAAGACTAGATAGTTATAGTCTCATAGTTACGCTTAAGTTGTTTGGAATTAAAAAAATTGTTTTTAGGTCTAAAAAGATGTTTTTAGGATGATAAATGTAACTTATGATAGAAAGTAATTTGAGGGGGTTGGAGAAATGGCTCAACAGTTAAGAGGACTGTCTACTCTTCCAGAGGTCCCAAGTTCAATTCCCAGCAACCATATGGTGGCTCACACTATCTATATTAAAATCCCACACCCTCTTCTGGCATGCAGGTATACATGCAGATAGAGCATTCATATACATAAAATAGACAACTCTTAAGTGATTTAGGTACAGAACTTTGGACTCCCCAAGATAGGATAGATAGTAGAGTACTTTCTCCGAGGTTGCTAAATACAAATGGACCAGACATTGTGAATGTCATTCTTACCAGATAGTATATAGCTTGGTGATGTTAGAGAAAGACTCTTTTATTTAGACACAAAGGGGAAAATGCAGAATATTTGATCAATTTTATACCCAGAGATTTGAACTGCATTCCAAGCACCTCTGTCCCAGCCAATAATGTACACCCATCCCGAAAACCCTACCCACTCCCCAAGGTTTATATAGCCCTAGTTGGGCCTGAATAAACATGACCTCTCTCTGAAACTGAGAAGTCTTTCCAGAAGTATTTTCCCCATACTCCTGGCTGCCTGGATGCTGCTTGAAGCTTCTGCTCCCCTTGCCCTCCTGGTTTGGTGGTCAGTGACCACGGAGGAAGGGGTGACCCACAGCTGTGTGGCTTGGAGTCTGGAATAGGGGTAGAGGTGTGGGGAAACTCTGAGGGCAATGACAGGGCAGAGGCAGGGACATCAACAAAGTGTGGTGCCCCGTGTTGGGAGGGGCAAAGGTCAGGGTAACTGCATAAGGCTGGGCCAAGGAAAGGAATGAGAAGAACCAGGGCAGGGGGTGGGTGGAGCCAGGATGGGTGGGAGGGGCTTGATGAGTGTGGAGGCGTCTCTGTCAGTGACAGGCCAACCCTGAGGTGCCAGAGTTTCACCCAGACACCATGGTGCATCCACAATGTACAGGCCAACCTGACTTTCACAAACCCACACAGCTATGAGGACTTCTCCGAACACACACATGCAAAGATGGTAGCCACACTGACACACATGTTACACATGCCCCAAACATGTAATATACCAGCCACACACAGGCCACATCCCTCAAATATACACCCACATACTGCTCAAAGCATACAATTAGAGTCAGCAAGATGAAACCCCCGTAACTGCTCGCTGACAACCCTCTGACCTGTGTTCACTCGACACATGATGGCAGGGGAGACCAATTCTCACGTTGTCCTGATTGCCACCTATGCACTGTGACATATGTAGATAGACAGACACACAAAAATGAAATGTGATAAAACATTCTTACAAGGACACAATTACACAGACATGTACAGTGTCTGCAAATACCTGCTGAGCCTTCCCCGGAGCCCTCGTTTTTTTTGTTTTTTGTTTTTTGTTTTGTGTGTGTGTGTGTGTGTGTGTGTGTGTGTTTATGATAGAGCCTCATGTAGTTTAGGCTTACCTTGAACGCATGACCCTCCCGCCTCTACCTCCCAATTAGAGGGATGGCAGGGATCACCACTAAGACCTGTTTACACAGAGGCCTGTTGCGTGCTGGGCCGGCCCTCTACCAGGAGTCCCACCTGAGAACGTTGATGCCGCTGTGCAGTGAGGCCCTGTCTCAACCAAACCAAACAAACTTCCTTACAAAGGATTGCATGTGTGTATGTGTGTGTTTTCAGACAGTCTCTCTCAGTTCCCAGGCTGGCCTGGATATCACTGTAGCCCTGGAACTCCAGATCTTCCAGCCTCAGCTTCCTGATACGTGGATCACAGGCTTGCTCCACCAAATGAGGATGCCAGAGCACAGAGAGGCCCAACTTCCAGTCCAGGGACAAACAACTACACAAAGAAACTCCACCTAGAGAGGGTGGGGGTAGAGAGGGATTTAAACAATGAAAAGAAAGAAAAACGTTTTTACGGAGAGGCCTAAACATTTGTTTGCCGAAGAACAGCGAGCAATAGGGAGGAGTTGGAAGTCAAGTCACTCCTATCCAATAAAACTGGGAGGAGCATGAAAACACTGAGGTCGAGAGACTCCTTCACTTCTCCCAAATGACAGGCCAGCGACGCCTCAGCAGCTGGGAAAGTGTTGAGACATTTCGCTGACGTTGTGCAGCTGAGAGAGGTGTGAGCAGCGGTAGCTGTGCCTTATTGTGAAAGACCCCATATCACCCTGAGTTAAACAGAGTTAGACATAGCTAATGCCATTTTGCAGTGTACACCACAGTTCTGGGAAAAATAGTAAAGGCCGGATGGGAACTAAAAATTACTCTGAGAAAATCCAGCAGCTAAGTCAGTCACTCCCCTCAAGATTTCTGCGGTCAAGGCTGCCCTAGCTGAGCCAAAAACAAAACAACTTTGTCCTGACCACCCTCATGGGATGTCTGACAGGTGGTCCGGCTGAGATAAGAGTCCTGGGAAAAGCAACATATGGCGGCACTAGTCAAGGCCGTCGTAATTGTTATGACCACCCAGTTCCTGGAATTCTGATGTCCCTGCCAACTTGATTCATGTTATGGTTTCATGTAAAAGAGCCAATCAGTTCCCTGTAACTATGCCTCTCGCTTTGCTTCTGTATCAGTGCTTCTGCTCAAACCCTATAAAAAACCCAGCTTTCTGCCCGGAAAGGCGCGTAAAGTCATCTGAGTGACTTTCTGCCCGGGTACCTGTGTATCCAATAAAGCCTCTTGCTATTTGCATCCGAAAGCCTGGACTCGCTGATCTTTGGGAGGGGGTCTCTCAGACGAAAGATACCCCCTGGGGGTCTTTCAATTGAAGCTGCTGATGCCGGGTGACTATCACTCAGGTGGTTTAAATTTGCCGTGACTGGGCTGGCCTCACAGCTGTGAGGCGGGAGGACCACACAGCGCACCCTGTGTAAGCCAGAGGCCCTGTGCCCAGAACGAAGGGGCAGTGCCTGCTGAGGGCAGGAAAAGCGCAGGGACGACGCTGTAGTCCAGGCGCAAGTTCCACCGCAATGCCCGACCCCGCAGTCTCCACAGACCCGTGCCTGAGATGGAAGCAGGGCTGGGAGCCTCTGTGCTGAGACACTTAGGGCCCTAAGGGAGATGCTCCTGTCACTCAGACCGCAGTAGCCAATCAGCGCCTCTAGACGAACCCTCCAGTCAGAACAGGGGGCACTTCCGGTCCGCCATACTGAACGCTCGGCGAAGGGACCGAGGGAGGCTCCTGGTCCCGAGAGCCGCGCGGCGAGCCGCTGCCGGGAGCCGAGGCGAGCGGGGCGAGCTCGGAGTCCGCGCCATGGTGAGCGGGGCCGCCGTCCCCACGCGGGGAGGAGCCGCGGGAGCCCGAGTGGGTTCGCCCCGGGGGCGGGGACCGGCGGCGAGGCGAGGGGCGGCGCCGCGTGACTCAGTTTGTTCCCTGAGGTTCCTGCACCTCCCAGGCGGAAGCGGGACCTCTGAGAGACTGAGCTTCCCTGACTGCGCCTGCGCACAGCACGGGGTGCGGGAGCTGTTCAGAAGCTACTGCGTCTCGAGAGCGGGCGCATGCGCGGCTTTCACTGTGGCCAGAGATGGGTAGATTTGCTGAGTCACAGAGGTCTAGTTTCTCTAGTGTATTCACGTTATCCTTGACATGCGGGTGTAGGATCCGTCTGCAGTTAATTCTGTGCAGGTGGAAAGTCTGTTGTAGAGGAGTTTTAATCAAGAAACATGGCTGCTTTGACAAGGGATCACATCCCAAGACCTAGGTCACACACCTTAAATCCCTCCGCTTGAATACAGACACGCCCTTGGTGCACCCCTTTAATCCCAAGCAATGAAGGTAAATTAGTTTGTAGAAGGAAGCTGGGGTGGTAGCTAACCGAGAGGCTGACAAGTGACTAATCTAAGATTTGAGAAAATGAGCCAGAGATAGGAGACACCCAACGTTTACGAAAAGAGACAGGAAAAAGGACTTAGAGCAAGGCAGAGAAAGGGAGAAGGCAGTTTTACTGGGACAGTTGTACAGAGGTTACAGAGAGAGACAATAAGCCAGAGGATTGAAGGAGCCAGAGAACACTAGAACAGATTGCTAGAGTTAGAGACCAAGCAGAGCAATTCAGACAGAAGCTGAGAGAAGCCAGATTGAATCAGTCAGCTTGAAGAGGAGTTTGAGCCAGACAGCCACATTGAACCAGAGTTCAGAAAGAGCTAGAAAGGATGAAAAGACTCTAGGTTTAGATATATATTATATGGAGGCTAGAAGCTTCAAGGACTAGGCCTAGGTTAGTAGATAGAGGCAGAAAGCCTCCAAGAGGACAATTAAAAAAGGCAAATAAAAGTTACTTTTATTTATTAATATACACTGTTATTAACATATTCACATGTAGATACCAAGGTGTCTCATGTGTTAGAAAGGCAAGAATTACTGGGTTTCCTGGCCTCCTGTCAAAATTGACCATATATATATATATATATATATATATATATATATATAATTGTTTTTTAAATTAATTTATTTTTATTTTATGTACATTGGTGTTTTGCCTGTGTGTGTTTGTGTGTGTGTGTCAGATGCCCTGGAACTGGAGTTGCAGACCATTGTGAGCTGCCATGTGGGTGCTGGGAATTCAATCAACCTGGGTCCTCTGGAAGAGCAGCCAGTGCTCTTAACACTGAGCCATCTCTTCCACCCCCAAATTGACCCAGTATTGTGTTTTTCTCTCTCAGTGTTCTTTTGAACTCTATTCTTTCCCAAACAGCCCAGTCTTTATTGCAGGTGTATATGAAGTTTTGAAGTCAGGTGGTGGCTCTGTGTGTTTATTCAGTCATGTATTGGTCGTATTTTTATTCAGGATGACCTTTTGTTATCAGGTTTCAGTTGTTCATGGCATAAATTGTGAGACGTTTTGTTTTCTGGAGACAGGGTTTCTCTGTGTTGCTGTAGCTGTTCTGGAACTGTTCTGTGTAGACAACACTGGCCTGGAACTCATGGCGAGATCCCTGCCTGTACCCCCCCAGTACTGGGATTAAAGGCGTGCACCACCACTGCCCAGCAGTTGTTTTACTTTGTATTGGTGTTTTGTTAAATCTGTAGCTCAAAATGTGTAGTCAAATAATTGTGAGGCTTCCTGTCTACAATCATGGAACTTCTCTTTTTTGATTGATTTTTTTATTTTTTTAGTTACAAAGTTATAGTTTTGGCTACAGATATTTGTCACATTTTTATGTATTTCTGGCTTTTTTTCCCCCATGCTGAAGTACAAAAGATTTGGGGTTCTGTTTTTTAATTTACTAAATTTCTTTCATGTGCATGAGTGTTTTGCTTACATGTATGTGTTTTCATCACTTGAGTGTTTGGTGCCACAGAAGATAGTATCGGATGCCCTGCAACAGGATCTAAGGATAATTTTGTGTCACCATGTTAATGCTGGGAACCAAACCCAGGTCTTCTGCGAGAGCATTAAGTGATCTTAACTGCTGAAGCAACTCTCCAGTCCTAAACTTGACAGATTTCCAAAACTTTACTTGCATGTGTGCACACACATACAACAAAAACTGAGTGTTAAGAGAATTGAGGTTTGCTTACAAATCTGTCAGGGATAGGAGATGACTCAGTACATATTCTGGTTAGATTTGGTCAGCTTGACAGAAGCTAGAATCAGACTGGCATGTGAAGAAATGTATAGGGTATTTCCTTGATCAGTGATCGATATAATAGTGCTCATTCCACTGTGTGTGGTACTACCCTGGGCAGGTGATCTTGAGTTGAATAAGAAAGCAATTTTAGCAAGCCCATGAGATCAGGGCAGTGTCTTCATCAAAGGTCTATTGTTGTGAAGCAACACTGTGACCATGGCAACTTCTATAAAAGAAATCATTTAATTATGGCTGTCTTACAGTTTCAGAGGTTTAGTCCTTTATTGTCATGGTGGGTAGTGTGGTTTGCACACAGGCAGACATGGTGCTGAAGAGAAGCTAAGAACTCTAAATTCAGATTAGAGGGGACAGGAAGAAAGACACTCGGTCTGGCTTGAGCGAAGTGAGAATTGTGTAATTTTGGTTACTTTAAAAAACACAGAAATGTTATTGGAACATGTTTTTGTTTGGGGGCTGCTTCACAGCAGGTGACTTTGCCTCATGCTCTAGCTGAAGCATGATTTTGTCAGCTGCAAATAGTTTCTGCGGGTGTTTCACATTTGAAAGTTAGTGAATTTTCCAGAGAATGCCTCAATGCTCAGCTATCTCTTATACACGTCTGCCCACATGCTGACATTTTCCGTACCATGACGACAGTGGACTAAACCTCTGAAACTGTAAGCAAGCCCTAATTAAATATTTTCCTTTCTAAGAATTTCTGTGGTCAAGGTATCTCTTCATAGTAATAGACCACTGACTAAGATGAAACCTGGGTATTTCTCTGACAGGCCTTACCATATTTCTTAAAGGAGGGTCTTATGTACTATGCATTCAGATACTGATTTCTGTACCCTGAGATTTGGTTACAGTGGGGGCATGGATGTATATTATCATAAAATTTGAACCATCTCCTGTATCAATGTGGTATGAGGAATGCTCCCAGTTATTTCTCATTGGTTAATAAAAGGCTGAACAACCAATGACTTTGCAAAGGAAAGAGGTAAGCAGGACTTCTGATAATGAGCCAGGGGTTCGAGAGAGAGAAAGAGAGAATGAAGAGGAAGAGGAGGCCCGTAATGTAGTAGGAGAGGGAAGGTCGCCAGAATTGGGGATTGTTAGGCAGGATGGATCATGAACATTCACCATGAAGACACACATGGAACAGATTAAGCCAGAACAACTCTGAGAGGGCAAGTAACTTGGGGAGTGTGGCTTGGAAGTAGTAAGTATAATGTAGAGAGTTAGGTTGCTCAGTTATTATGCTTAAAGCTCATTGACAATCTTAAGGTCTTTGCCTCATTATTGGGGAGCTAGCTGAGATAGAAAAAGCTGCCACTTTTAAATTTCCTACTATACATGCTGCTTGTTTGCAGAATGTGAACTTTGGAACTTTGGATTAGGAAAGCAGTTGAATGCTTTAAGTGGGACTTAATGGTCCATATTAGAAGACTAGAAGAGCATGGAAGACAGTGGTACTAAGAGCACTGTAGATTAGGACGGCCTGGCTCAGGAGTTTTCAAAGGAGAATATAAATGGCCTAAAGACCATTCTTACACTATTTTGGTGAATAATGTGGTTGCTTTCGGTTCTTGTTTAAAAAAAATCTGTGTAGTGGGGCATGGTGGCACATACCTTTAGTCCCAGCACTTGGGAGGCAGAGGCAGGCAAATCGCTGTGAGTTTGATGGCAGCCTGGTCTACAAAGCAAGTCCAGGATAGCCAAGGCTACACAGAGAAACTCTATCTTGGGAAAAAAAAAAAACAACCAAAAACAAAACAAAACAAAGCAAAAACAAAAACAAAAAACCAAATCAAAACAAAAACCTCTGTATGAGGCTAAAGTGAAGAATTTGGATTAATGGAGTTGGCAGAGGAGGTTTCAATATAGTCTAGTTTTGACTCTATCATAAGGTCATTCATGGTTACTGTTATGCAGATCTATAATGAAAAGGAGCAAGGAAAATACAAAATGTACAATTTGAGGAGAAAGAAACACTAGGATGTAAAATGGAGCTAAGTACAGGGCACAGGGAGGTTAAAAGTTTAAAGAAAAGTGTGATGCCAAATGGAGAAAGGGAGTGGGGACCTCAATCAAGACTTCACCCAACTAACCTCACAGTTTATGAAAAGGAATTAAAGAAAAGCCTAAGCAGTGAGAGAAACCATCAGCAAGCAAAAGCCAATAAATAAAGAATAGGAAGAAGTTCTAGCTTCATCAAGCAGCAGAATTTGGCAGCTTTAGCCATGTTGTTCTAGTTCTAGAATCAAGGATAAAAGAAGTTATGGAATCTCTCTATGATTAAGAAAGGCCTTTGAGGACAGACAGGCCTATATCAAGGGTGTACCTGCATGGAGGCTCAGAGAGGCCCTTGCATGAAGCTGGAAAAGTGAAGCCTGGATTATCCTGGGGACTCCAAGAGGTTGGAGATGTCAGAGCCCTGGGATACCAGCCAAGGAAACCTGTTATCAGAGAGTGGACCCAGCACAAGACAGTGTATTGTACAACTACAGTATGTTGTAGTCAGCAAAGCTGAAAGGAGTTGGGAGATGAAGAGCACTTTGACATCACTCATGGAGCTGCAGAGATTTGAGTTTTCCCAGCTGGTTTTTGGTCTTAGTTTGGTCCAGTATTTGGTCACTGTGCTTCCTTCCCTCTCTTTTGGAGTGGTGATGTATATCCTGGGCCACTGTGTGTTGGAAATACGGGATTGCTTTTGCTTTTGACTTCACAAAGCTTACAGTTGAGAGGTTGCCTGAATCTCCGGAGAGACTTTGAACTTTGGGATTTTAAACATTGTTGACACAGATAGACTGAGAGGTTTTGAAGTTAGATTGGCTGTGTTTTGCATTATGATATGGTTGCCAGCTGTGGGGCCAGGGACTAGAATGTAGTGGATTGTGTAAGATGGCTCCCATCCTATGTTTGAAATCTTAGTCATGTGGGAGTGGCCCTGCTTGAGAGGGATTAGGAGGTGTGGTCTTGTAGAGGAAAGTGTGTCACTGGGGTGCAGTTTGAGGTTTCAAGGGCCCAAGCCAGGCCCAGTGGCTTTCTGTCCTCCTGCTGCACGCAGGTCCAGATGTGGAAGTCTCAGCTACTGTGTGTGCCTACATGTCGCCATGCTCTTCACTGTGATAACAATAGAAAAAAGCTCTGAGACTGCAAGCATGCCCCAATCAAAGGCTTTCCTTTGTAAGAGCTGCCATGGTCATGGTGCCTCTTCATAGCAATGAAACCCCGACTAAGTGTCTTAGTTAAGGTTTCCATTGCTGTGAAGAGACACCATGACCACGGCAGCTCTTATAAAGAAAACATTTACTTGAGGCTGGCTTACAGTTTCAGAAATTTAGTCCTTTATAATGCAGGAAGCATGGCAGTGTCCAGCAGATGTGGTGCTGGAAAAGAATCTGAGAGTTCTATGTCTTGATCAGCAGGGACCAGAAGAGGGGACTGTTTCACTGGCCAAACTTGAATATGTCAGGGACCTCAGAATCAGCCTCCACAGTGACACAGTTTTTCCAACAAGGCCACACCTCCTAATCATGCCACTCCCTATGAGTGAAGCATTCAAACACATGAATCTATTGGGGCCTACCTAATCAAACCATTACACTAAGCCAGATGTGACTACTTGGCTCTTAAAAGAGATAAAAATAACTTGAGAACACTTAGGTATATTGTTTTAAAACAGAATAAGTTTTTTTTTTTTTTTTTTCTGGAAGAGGCAATTCCATTAATAAGAGACTTCATGACCTGCTCCATGTAAAATGTTAGCTGCTGATTCCTGTATGCTGACAGAGAAGCAACAGCCAAAGGCCTGTGTTCCCATCCTCTCACCAGACTGAAGTGAGCCAAGCAGGTGTGCACTTACCCATATTGAGAAAATTAGCCAGTTGGAAATATTTACCCAAGGTAACATCTCAAGTTGCACCAAATATACCAAATTTGGTTTGCCTTCCTTTGTAAGGTATGGATGAATGCAGGCTGGGAGAGTACACAGATCACTCACCTGCCACATGAGAAGATGCGTAATGGAGCCCCTGCAGCTCGCTGACTTAAACAGCCTGTAATGCAGCCATTGCCTAGCCTGTTTCCCTCTACAGTGGACACAGTAAACTAGTCCTCCTATTCTCGTTCCAACACAGAACCCATGCTCCAAGCAGAAATCCTTTTCCTGTCACTGACATTGACAGCTCATTCTATGACTGAAATAGGTATTTTTAGAACTGTGTGGTAGTACAGTTCTTTAATCCAAGACTTGAAGAGGTTGACTCAGAAGGGCAGCAGGGCCTATGTGCCTACACAGTGGGATGAAGGCAACATGAGTCAACATGAGAGATCTTGTCTTAAAAAAAATTTTTTTTAAAAGCCTATAGGTGAAGCTGGTCTGGAATTAATGTGCCTTCCCAATGGGAAATCATACCACATTAGAGATGAGTAAATAAAAATCTCTTTATAACAATAAGTCTTCAGCTCTGGTTAACAGATACACCATAGGCTTGCGCATTCCACATATGCTGTCAGCCTGGTAAATGCTGCTGATTTTCTGTGGTGGTTTGAATAAAAATGGTGGCCACAGGTTTATAGATTCCAATGTTTGCTCACTAGGGAGAAGTGCTATCTGACAGGGACTAGGGCCTTTAGCCTTGTTGGAATAAGTGCGCCACTGTGGTGGGCTTTGGAACTTAAAATGCTGAGGTGCAATGCTTTGTATAGTGAAAACTGCCTTTGCTGCTCAGATCTGGGAATACAGGTGTTTAGGTCATCAAAAAAGAAAAAGAAGGGAATGAGTATTCTGATGGAGCTCAGGCTTTTAGTGGGGAGCTGTGAATGCAGAGGGACCCATGTTAGAATTGGAGTTCATTGTCCACTTTCAAAGTCTTGTCAGACTAGAGAAATGGGAGGTGGCGTGAAAGAGGTTGAATGTTTTTCAGTTTTGTCTGCATTTGGGATTATCAGAAATTAGTTGGGTAATCAATCTTAGGTCGTAAAGGTACTGATAAATACTGCTTTTAAGCTGAGTGGTGGCGGCACATGTCTTTAAACTAAGCATTTTAGAGGCAGGTGGATTTCTGAGTTTGAGGCCAGACTGGTCTACAGAGTGAGCTCCTAGACAGTCAAGGCTACACAGAGAAACCCAGTTTCAAAAAAGAACAATAACAAAAATACTGTTTTTAAGGTCTATAGACCAGAGCATACAAGAATATAAATAAACAAGTGAATTTCTTTTTAGCAACAAACGTATTCTAATTCCACTAGTTTTCCCCAAACGGAAGAGCAAGGTATATTTGTGTGGTTCCGTCTAACTGACCTGTGTTTTTTCTGGCTGAACACATAGAGCCCAGAAAAGGAGGAATGAGTTATCCTTGGTGTGCTACAGTATAAAATGTTAGTTCCTGAGCACCTAGGGCCATAAAGCCTGCTTCAATATTTTAAAATATATTTTTGAGATCATAATTACTTCAGTTGGCTTTTCCTTTTGTCTCACCTGGCCCTTGATTTACCCTCTTTGCTTTCAAATTCATGGCCCCATTTTGCTTTAATTGTTTCTCTTTGAATTTGTCCTAAGGATGGCTTCAGGACTTTTTTAGGTCTAAAGGAAAGGGTCAGTTGTTGCCATGTAAGCAACTGACACCATAAAATCATACCATGAGAGGTTTACTAAAGGGGGAGGATATAGAGGCAGACTCTGGATAGGGGTGGAGGGAAAAAGAAAAAGGGGGGAGCAGAAACAGGCCTTTTATAAGGGGATATAGTACATTCACAGAGGAGGACATATGACTACTGGTAACAGTTGGAATGTGTTGCTTGTTGGCAGCTGGTGATGGGGAATCCTACTGTCACTGAGTCCCTGGGGCTGGTTGTGGAGGTGCCTGATTGCTAACTTTGGCTGCATTGGGGATTGGGTGTGCACACTAGAAACCCTAATGTGAAACATAAACTTCTCAGGAATTTCTACTGAAGTGCGAATTTCCAGTATAGTGGCTATGTTTGCTCATGAGGTGGAAGCAGAGCTGGGAAGACCTGTGGTTGTGAGTGAGTCATTTGATCTCTGAGCACATTGTAGGGGAGTTGCTGTTCTAGTGATGTCCTTATAGCCTTTTGGCCCTTTCCAAAAAGGGTCTTTGGGCTGGCTGTAATGGGAGCACCAGTGAGCAATAACATGGGGGTCCTTTCCAGGGTTTTCCAGGGGCCAACATGTGAGTCTACTGTGCTGCTATGTATCTAAGTATCTGTGCTGCATTGTTTTCCCAGAAATATATGGTGCTGAGCAAGTGGCTCAGGCAGATTATACCTCATGTACTGTAGCCACTGTGCCTGGCAGGAGGCAGGTGTTAAATTATCTTTAAAATTGTTTGTGTGTGTTGGCATGTTAGAAGTTCAGGGTGACCAAGAAACAGACCACCACTCCAATTGTAGTGTCTGGAAAGGCAAACTTTACTCTTAAATTGAGAGTCTTTGCCCCTGCCCAACACATAAGCTGCACTTGTTTTTTGTTTTTGTTTTGTTTTTAAATTTAATTTATTTATTACATATTCAGTGTTCTGCCTGCATGTGTGCCTGCACACCAGAAGAGGGCACCACATCTCATTATAGATGGTTGTGAGCCACCATGTGGGTGCTTGGAATTGAACTCAGGACTCTGGAAGAGCAGCCAGTGCTCTTAACCTCTGAGCCATCTTTCTAGCCTTATACTTGGATTTTATTAAAAGGAAGATGGTGGCTATATCTTTTATCCTTTGGCTGGTGACTTGACTTCAACCTTATTTATTTGGATATTCTAAAAATAATTGCTGCATAGGTAGTAAAGAAGGAAGGGGAAGAGAGGCACTGCTCTAAGGAGAATAGTCTTTCTCCAGGTCATTAATTTCCTCTCACAGAGAAGTGAATATTTTAGTAAACAAAGGTTTTACTGGGTGGGGGAGATCAAAAGGATTTGAATTCCTTGTTTCCAAAATGAGCTTAATAGTTTTTTTTTTTTTTAGAAAAGACTTAAGTTTGATTTTTTTTGACAGATCCATTTTCCTCCTTTCTCATCCTCCTCTTTCTCTCCCTCCTCCTTGTTCTTCTTGTTCTATTATTCTTACTCTTTTTACAACATTTTTTTTCCAAACTCATTCATATGTTGGTATCCTGTCTCATGTTGGAATAAGAAAGTGCAATGGGGAGTAGTAATGGGAATACCCATTTAGTATCAGTTGATTGAATAATTTTGCATCAGTCCTCTAGTGCAAAAAATAATTATTACATCTATTTTATTAGTATGGTTTGAGCTGAGTGTCCCAGTTCATACAACAGTTTCTTGTCGGAGATATTGACTGATGTTCATTGGAATGTTAGGTCTATACCCAGACTGTTGTAGGATATTTGATCACATATGAATCCCAAGATTGTGTTGGTTACTGGAAAAACCTGTTGTGGTGTGGTTCAGGCCCAGCACACACCTTTAATTCAAGACCTTTCTGCTTGCCTATTGTAAACAGGATTCCATAAAGTCAACCATCAGTTAAGATGTGGGAGTAAGCAACCAGTTGACCAGGAGTAAACATAGGAAAAAAAAAAACCTGTAGGGAGTAGGAAGTCAGGTTCATGGATAGAGAGATGAACAGGAAGTTAAGAGAGAGCCCTTCGTTTGGAGGGCTTTTGAGACAACATTGTGAAGGAGGCTTTCTTCTTTTTGGAGGTCGGCTGAGTATGGAGGTCAGCTGGGTGTTTTCTCTGCCTCTGAGCTAGCAGGCTTTCATTTCAGCATCTGGCTCTCAAGTCTTGTCAAATTGACCGATTAAGATTTTTGTTGAAAACAACACCTGATCATCCTTTGACTGGGGCCTTCCTTTTTCAGTTTTTTGAGACAAGATTTCTCTGTGTAGCTTTGGCTGTCTTAAAACTGGCTCTATAGACTGGGCTTGCTTCAGATTCACAGAGATCCAACTAAATCTGCCTCCCAAGTGCTGGAATTAAAGGTGTATGCCACCCACCACTGCCCAGCAAACTCAGTAAAGTTTAATGGCTGTTAGTTAGAAAGGGTTTTGGTTCCTTTGGGGGATAAACTTCCGTCTTTAAACATTTCCTTGACCGTCTTCCCTAAATTTATAATCCATCAATCTCTGCTATATTCTTCAGTCTAAATGCAACTTAAGCACGAAAGGACTCAGGCTACATTCCCCCTTTAGAGATGGCTTTATAAGTGAGGCTGCCTGCTGTAGAGAAGGTACTGTAGAGAGAACATTGCAGCCTGCACCACTGTCCCCAAAGGCCCGGAACACGAGGAAGAGCCTATAGAACACTGGTGGGGGAGGCAGAAAGTGAGTTCGTAGGTGGTGGAGTGATGGGAGAAAGGGAAGCAAGGAAATAGGCTGTTTGTGATCTATGAAGTGATGCAGAGCTGGAGATATGAAGGTAGTTCTGTTGTTTTTCCTTGGGAAATGGTTACTTCTACTGTCCAGTAGAGCCATTAACAGACAGAAGTGCCAGTGGGTCTGTGTGTTCTTCCTTCAGGAAAACCCGTCACTGTGTGAGTCACTGTGACTCCTGGAGTAGCATCTAGGCCAGGAAAAAAGGCAGTATGTGTAGAGTCATATTATCTCACTACTCACAACTGACTTGACATGCCCTGTTGTGTTTGCTTCTCATCATTGGCCTTTCTGCTAATCTCTTTGGTTGGTTGTGGTGGTGGTTCAACCATGAGACTGAATAACTCTATGTTGAGTTACAGTTTTTCTGTTTTTTTAAACTTTGGCAGAGGTTTCTTTCTTTCTTTTTTTTTTTTTTTTTTGCATCTTTGGATTGGACAAGCACTTGACGCCCAGTGTTAGTGTCTGAAGAATATAAAACAACCCAAGTAGGCAAAAGAGTCCATGCAAAGCAAGATCTTTATTTGACTAGGCAGCAAAAACTGACCATTCAGGTACAACAACAGGCTTAGGAGCTGACTGCATTCCCAGATGTTAATTTTACTAACCTTTTAAGCAGAAAAATCACAAACCGCATAAGCATCTGTGCCAAGATAGTTACCATTTTCCAGAATCATTTGTTGTTTTTGATTAGGAACAATCATTATGTTTGGGGAACAAAAGAAGAATAAGGAGGAAGTTGTCAACCATCTGGAAAGCTTCAGCTCTCCTAGAACCTGGGTACTTGAACTGAATTTCACTTTATGATCAAAATTGAGTCTGAAAACAAAACTGCAGTACTTAGGATAAGTCTCATTTGTTTGCTCCCAACATCTACCTTTGTTTTCATACCTTATTCAAATCTTTGATTATCTGTTTCAAAGTAGAGGGGAGATATGGAGTGTTGGGTCCTTAGGATCCTGAGTTTAACTGTGCTTTCAGTGTTTATCCCTTACCATACTTCTTCATATGTTCACTGGTGGTGCAAACTGAGCAGCCTACTTCCTTTTTCTGCAGCCACACCATCATAACTATTAAAGACTCCATCCCTAAAAAATGTAAGATAAAATACAGCAATTGATTTTCCTTATTAAGCTTTTTTTTCTAGCCTTGTACTTTTATGTTTATATTTTTGTACTTTTATGTTTATATTTTACATTTATTTGCTAATATTTTTTTTAGAGCTCTTTGATGTGTCAGTCAGTATCTTATTAAAAATGCATTCCTTTGTAGGAATAATCATATTCCATTTAGAGTTTAAAGTGGGACACTGGAGTTTTCTGATAGTCTAGTATTGAGCTGAATGTTTAACTCTTTGGAGGAATTTTGAATGAGTCCCTGAGTGCTTTCCAGCTTTGCTTGTTTTTGTCTTTAAGAGAGGGTCTCACTGTGTTACTCTGGCTGTCATGGAAATCAAAACATCGACTAGGCCAGCCTAGAAATTCACCTGTCTCTATCTCCAGAGAGCTGGGATTAAATGTTTGAATTACTACATTTTTGTCCATCCTTTGTTTTTTATTTTTATTTTTTTTATTTTTTGAGACAGGTTTTCTCTGTGTGGCCCTGGCTATCCTGGACTCACTTTGTAGACAAGGGTGGCCTTGAATTTACAGATATATACCTGCCTTTCCCTCCCTGAGTGCTGGGATTGCAGGCATGTGCCAACACACCTGGCTTGTCCATTCTTTTTTGAAGTTAGAAATTTCAATACTGTTTGATAATATATACTCAGTTGTGTTGATCTGTTTGAATCTCTCTCTCTGAATTATCCATTAGTTGCCATTTCTCTTGCAATGCAGTATGGAATTCAGTGGGCCCAGAAATGAGAGGTGATCCTTTTTCTCTGTTCCTTGTAAAATGACATGGTAACTCCATTGAAATTCTGTGATCTGGAATAAATGTGTGGAACATTCAGAATTATGTAAATATATTCTCAATGAAGTGTACATTTACAAGGCAGTAAGTCTCACCATTTCTATTATGTATGTGTATTGGCTACTTTAGGATGCAGTATCCTATGAGGATGTACATGTGAACTTCTCTCAGGAAGAATGGGCTTTGCTGGATCCTTCCCAGAAGAGTCTCTACAAAGATGTGATGCTGGAGACTTACTGGAACCTCACTGCTATAAGTAAGAATTAGTTTTCCTTCACTTTCTAAACAAGTAGACAGCATTTCTTGGTTAGGTGCACTTCTGTGATTTCAGTTGTGAAAGAGGAGGAATGTGGTGAATGATCAGACATAGTTCTTAGGTTCACCAAAGATACTAACTTAAAATTTGCGTAATATCCAATGATATATCATAAATTTTCTGGTACTGTATTTTAGGCCACAAATTGGAAGACTACAATATTGAAGAACACTGTCAGAGTTCTAGAAGACATGAAAGGTAAATTTCATATGCGTGCTGATACAAATGTGTCACTGAAGAAATTTTAATGGGCAGCAGTGTAAACAAACGCAGCACACACAGCTTTATGTACATTGATGATTGTTAAATTCTCACAACAACCTGTATTTCAGTGTCTTAACACATGACACTCTTTGAGCCATAGCTCCCAAAGAGCCATGTTGTAGAACTGTTGAGAAAGCTGTGTCATAGCACTGTCAATCCATTTAGTTTCATACCATTCAATTAACATGAACGGTATATACATTGATTATGTGAACAGTGTATGTCAAGACCTTTTATAAGCATATAGTCCATAGTAAAGTTAGTGTTACTCATATGCTTTTAATGACTGCCTATGGTTTAGTGAGAGGAACAGTTTGTGGGAGGCATGAATGTTGTTGCCATGGGACAACCTTAATCCCTATAACACATGTCCATGGGGAACAAAAAGTTAACTAGTGTGAATGCAGTGTGAAACCTTTTGTTTGTTATTTCTTTTTTAATAGGTTTAACAGTCATTCCGGATACAAGCCTTGTGAGGATAAAGAGTATGGAAAGAAGCAAAGTACCTTTGTATGTAAAAGTTCTTTTCAGATATATAAAAGAATCCACACTGAAGAAAAACCCTATGAATGTAATCATTGTGGTAAAGCCTTTGCAAATTTCCGTAGTCTTCGAAAACATGAAAATAATCATACTAGAGAAAAACCCTATGAATGTAATCAATGTGGTAAAGCCTTTCCAAGTTACAGTAATCTTCAAATACACACAAGAACTCACACAGGAGAGAAACCCTACCACTGCAGTGAATGTGGTAAAGCCTTTGCACGTCACAGTAATCTTGATATACACAAAAGAACTCATACGGGAGAGAAACCCTATGATTGCAATGAATGTGGTAAAGCCTTTGCATATCTCAGTAATCTTAAAACACATGAGAGAAAACATACTGGGGAGAAACCCTTTGAGTGTGCTCAGTGTGGTAATGCCTATGCAAGTCGTAGTAGTCTTCAAAATCATGAGAAAAATCATACTGGAGAAAAACTCTATGGATGTAATCACTGTGATAAAGCCTTTGTACATCGCAGTAGTCTTGAAATACATGAAAGAACTCACACTGGAGAGAAACCTTTTGGATGTAATCAATGTGATAAAGCCTTTTCACGTCGCAATCTTCTTCAAATCCATGAAAGAAGTCATAGTGGAGAGAAACCTTATGAATGTAGTCAGTGTGGTAAAGCGTTTGCGAGTAGTAGTAGTCTTCGAAATCATGAAAAACATCATACTGGGGAGAAACCCTATGGATGTAATCAATGCAGTAAAGCCTTTGAATTAAAATGTGATCTTCAAATACATCAACGAATTCATACTGGAGAGAAACCCTATGCATGTAATCAATGTGGTAAAGCCTTTGCACGTCGTCGTTATCTTCGAAATCATGAAAAACATCATTCTCTTGAGAAACTCTATGAGTGTAGTCAATGTGGTAAAGCCTTTGCAATTCACAGTCATCTTCAAAAACACAAAATAACTCACACTGGAGAGAAACCATATGAATGTACTCACTGTGGTAAAGCCTTTGCATATTGCAGTAATCTTTATAGACATGAAAAAATTCACAGTAAAGAAAAACTGTATTAATGTACTCACTGTGGTAAAGCCTTTGTATATTACACTAGTCTTCATAATCAAAAATAATGTACTGTTGAAAACCCTATGTATGTAATTGATACAGTAAAATTTTGGCATGGAATTGTAATAGTCAAACACATCAAGAACTCGTATGAGTGAAAAACCCTATGAATGTAATCAATATGATGATGCCTCTGCATGTTACAGTATTCAAAGGCAGGAAAGAATTTCTACTGGAGAGAAACACCATAAATCTAATAAACTCAGTAAGGCCTTGCATTCTAAGCACATTTCTTTTCACTGAGCCATCTCACTGTTGCTCATGTAAGATCATTAGAACCATTTCTTTATTAAAATATTGTTTTCAAATTGTATGCAAATTGTCATCTTAAGGATAGAGGGACAGAATAATTTGTGTAGTAAAACCTATTTGCAAATGAAAATTATACTGCCATCTGTTTTTATGAGTTATGTTAGTTTATTCTGAGGAATAAATACTTGTTCTGAATACTTTCTCAGAAACACAGATGAATGGCTGCGAATTGTCTCAGTGGGTAAAGGTGGTTGCTGCTAAGCAGATGACCTGTGTTATTTCACCTGGATACTCACATTACTCACGCAAGTTTTTCTCTGATTGCTACACTTTGGGCTTTGACATATGCACACACACACAACAGCACATACGTATATAAATATTTTTACAACTTAAATAAGGCACAGTGAATCCATTTACCCATTGAAAGCACTTGCTGTAAAACTTCACCTGTTTGATCTCTAGAAGTAGTATTCCAAGAAATGCTTCTGTTCATCAAAAGAATGATGATTCCTGTTTAAATCTTACATTGTCCTTTTATTCTCTGATTTAAAGATAGGCCATTTAAAAAAAACATCTCAGCTGGGTGTAGTGGTGCATGTCTATAATCCCAGCACTTAGGAGATAGAGTTAGCTTGAGCTCTGGGTTTGAGGCCTGCTTGGGCCACATAGTGAGTTTGAGGATGGCATAGCTAGGTAGAGAGACCATGTTCAAAAAATCCAAAACAACTAACCAACAAAAGCCAAAACATCAACAACAAAAAATACCCCAGACCAACCAACCATATCTCCAGAGGTGTGATTTTTGCCAGAGGCAGATAGTTTCTGCAACTATGTGACATTTAGAATTCTGGAAAAATTTCAGAGGATATATAAATGTCTAGGCCTGGACAGGTGGTGAGGGTTGTTTATTGGTGACTGGATGCTGTTGATTGCTGCTGTTCATGGCTTCTTTTTTTATTTATTTATTATATGTACAATGTTTTATCTGTATGTAGACCTGCATGCCAGAAGAGGGCACCAGATCTCATTATAGATGGTTGTGAGCCACTGTGTGGTTTCTGGGAATTGAACTCATGACTTCTGGAAGAACAGCCAGTGCTCTTAACCTCTGAGCCATCTCTCCAGCCCCTGTTCATGGTTTCTTATGGTCATGGTTCTGTTCATAGTTGTGTGCAAAGAAATGAGGAAATTAGAGATGAAGATCAAACTCACTCTAAGGAATTTGACACCACGAATCAGTAGGATGTAGTTTAATGATAGTGTCTCCCTTTTCTCTTCTATCCTTTTTTTTTTTTTCCCTCTAATCTAGTGTTAGATGTTTGAAAGAGTTGAAGAGGTATGGAAAAGGTTAGAAAAAAAGAATTCACAAAGCAAATGCTGCCTACATCTGAACTAACCTCTGCTTAACTAAATTTGTTAGCCTCACTGTCATCAAGAGAGCTGTGTTAAAAATGACAATAAGAAATACACAGAGTACATTCATAAAGGGATAGATATTCATTCAGTTCTTCAGTGTACCACGGAGTTTCTTCACCTGCCAGTGATAGGAAACAAGGAGTAGGGGCATCATCTTCTGCATTATAATGACGTTTAAGGTCCGAAACGTTGACTGTTAGGGGCTTAACTGTGTTTCTTAGTACCCCGGTCATATGACATAACTACTTGTAGTTCCAGGTACAGAGGTTCTGGGTTCCTTGGGCACCATGTATGCAAATGTAAACACACATGGGACTCCATAGAATAAAATGTGCTTTCTTCATGTATACGTTATTTTTTTTAGAAAAAAACAATTTAATTTATTTGTATTGTTGGATCACAGACTTGGAATGGAGTCATTTGAGATTCTGAGTATGTGAGAACGTTCCAAGAAAACAGTCTTGTGACCGCAGTTTCTTCTAATCACATAATTGCTCTTTGGATTTGTTTTTGTGCTCCACTGAGGTGTAGCAGATACGAGTGAGTGATATTGATTGATGTTCAATTAAAAGTTTAAACTATGTTTCTATGGGAAAACATGTTTGTGCTATGAGGATTGTCAAGATAAACCTTATTGAAGCCCATAGGGAATGGACAGCGAGGCATCAGCAGCTCCTACCTGAACCACTGCACACAATGTTCTACTAGGCACTCTTGACATACTAGTGAAATCTCAAAATGGATCCAAGGCCAGGGCAGTGACTGCTTCCACCTTCTTTACAAAAGTCTCCTTAGGGGACCTTGCCCTACATTTTCTTTATAGTTAACACCAACCTGATTGATTGTTATTAGTGCTTGAGGCTAGCATGGGATGGTTTGATTGTCTCTTCACTCATATAAAGGCTTATACACTGCACCATAAAGTTAGACCTTGAGTCTGGTCTCTGGAGTCTGATTTTTGGGAATCTATGTGGGCTCCATCAGCACTCATCCCCCTTCTCTTGGTTCCGGATCCCCACCTTGTGCCACATGTGTGCTTGTTCTTGTCATTGTAACAGCTTGAATTCATGAGAACTTAACTCAGATGACATTTCTTACCCTCAACGTACAAATTGACTCAGGCTCTGTATGAACTTCACTATTGCAGAAGACTTCAGTCCAGCTCTTCCGTTGGCTCCATTCTAACTGGTCATCACGTGTCTAGAGCAGTGACAAGAGCTAAATAGGAATTAGAAATCAGCAATGACATAAGAGAGTAAACACTCTCCTAAGAGCTGAGTGAGAACCATGGGCTAGAAACCAGGAAATGTTTTGCCTTATGTGAAGCTTGTGCATCATTTTTAAAAGAAACACAAGTATTAAGATCACATCTATTGGTGTTCTTGAAAGTTGTTTAGGATTGTAATTTCTGGTTTCCAAAAGGAGGATTTTCGATAAAAAAAAAAATGTATGGGGTAGAGTCCAAAAGAATATCAAAAAGGAAGATGATCTAGGGGAAAAGATCCTTGTTTAATTTTGGGTCATTTGATCATAAATTCAGATTGTTTACAAAATCCGAAGCTACTTAAGGAAGATGGGGAGGATATTAATCATGAGGAAAAAATAAGTTCTTGAATGAATCAAAACTGGATAATCAAACTTAAAAAATGGCAAAAGAGGGGGAAAGTGTTTTCCTTGTTCAAGCAACATAGAAATTAAAAACAGTGTCCAGGTGACAACTCTCTCAGCTCTCTCACTGTATTTTCGTTTAGCTAGGGATGCTCCATTGCCTGAAAATCACAGTAAAGTGACCTGGCCTTCAGGTCAGTCGAACGAGACCCTAAGAGAGGGGGTGAGAATGGGGTGGGACAAGAGATGCGAAGAATGAAGACCAAGACAGGCTGTCTGATCAACTTCTTGGTATATTATTTTTAGTATATCCTTTAATAGGCAGGGCGAAAGGAATGTAATTGCCTTTAGCATGGTTACTAAGTAACTAGAAATCACAGGATGACCCACCAGAGAAGGAGGAGTCACAAGATGTGCTAATAATGGTGTATCACAGGACAACCTATCAAAAGAGTCACAAGGTGTGTTAATAACGATTGTTTGGAAAGTTCCTCAGAAGTGTTACTCGGGAAGCCCCGAGGGGGAAGGAGGGTTTAAGGTGTTTCAGGAAGAAGACTTTATCGCAAGCCCCAGGTCAGCCAGGAATGCACTACTGTCATTAAACATGCCAAGAATTCTGGGGGCAGCAAAGTGCCAGAAGGCACCCCACAGTAAAGCATTAGATAAGGAACTTGATCATCAATCGAATCTTAAATACCTACCATTTCCTGATGAGGACTTATGAGAGCCTATGAAACAGCTAATTTTACAACCTAAGCAAGCTAGGGCACACAGGGAAGAGAAATTTCTTAACCAATTCTTTTTCTGCCTCATGAACTACACTGGGTATTTCAAGTAAATTTTAGCAAAATCAAAATGTTTTACACCTGATTATGCACTAACTAATTTGTTTAAAACACTAGAAATGTAGATGGCATTGAACAGTCCTCACAGACCTGGACAGGCAAGGGAAGAGCAACAGCTATTGAACTCAGACTAAAACAGGCATCTGTGTATCCTGTGGATCCTATAAACTAACTTATTTTACCTAGAAAACTGTCTTCTACAGGTCTTAGAATACCAGACAACACACCTTTGGATTGAATTTATTTACACCACAAGGGTCAGAAGATATTAGCTGCTTTGCTTAATCTTGCTCAATTAGTAAATCTGGGGATGACTTGTTGCTACCTATCAGTTATCTCTGTGATACTTGCTGCATTGTATTGCCTCTAGCTAACAATGTGTTTTCAGAGCATTACACAGTCTACAGATTTTCAGATCTTATTTGTAGATTACCAGGGAAGAATAGGAAGTCGTTATCTAGCTGGCAAGATGTGGGATTCTTGCATAGAAACTGAATTTGTGATTACAAAAATTGTCCACCCTTCTCCCATCCCACAGGCAGATACTAATTTTATTGGTGGCTAATTTAATGGAATAGAAGGGATTCATGGCCCAGATATTCATTATTCATCTATTAATAATTATTTTCTTCAGGTGAACTGGCTGGATCATTTCAGATTCTGCACACTATCATCCATGTTTTTTGTTTTTTGTTTTTTCTTTTTATGCAGAATGAGATAGGCAGGCTGATGCACTAACCTGCTCTGTTTTTACTTCTCCTGAACAGGAACATCAACACCTACATACGAATGCTAATAAACTTCATGTACCACGTCCTGCTTAGACAAAGGTGATAATGTTCTGCCCAGTTCACGAACCCCAAAAGACCAGGAATAAACAGACTCCGCTGTAAATACATGAGGTTCTTTTTATTGTAAATTACAAGCTGCAGCTTGGGCCCACATCCCCCAGCTCAGAACCGGTGGGAGCTGAGCACCCTGTGCCCAGGTTAGTTGGATGATTTAAAGATTCTGGTCCCTCCCAGCATGCCCAAGGCAGGGGCGATTCCTGCCTAGCAAGCATCTATTGGTCAAAATGCTACATTTTGAACTGATTGACAATAGGAAGGTCCTCAGACCATTAATGACCTGGTGTCCCTTCCTAGGGGGATGGGCCAGTTTCCTAGCAACTGTATCTCTAGTGGGTGGGGGAAGAATGCAGTAAGGCAGTCCTTCCCCTCAGGGCATTACTGGACTTCTCCACCCATCTAGTTCAGGCCTTAATTAATAATGGCTGCTAATTTTTAATCTTTTGGTCTCTCAATAACTGTGCAGGAATGTCCTTTGTGTGTTCCCTTATATTGCCCTAGTCATGTAGCTGCAGTTAATCCCAGAGGAAAAAATACTAATGAGTTATGACAAGTGTATGTCATTCACTTTGCTCTTGTGTGACAGATGCCCTCTTTGTACATTTTCAATGATACATTTGGTATATTTTTTTTTGTGGGGGTAGTTATTTAATTTTTTGAGAATGCTTTTGAAATCTGCTCTTCTCTTATACAAACTTTTGTTTGCTGTTATGGAAGTTCCTATTTTTATAAAATGTGACAATGAGCTAGCCTATAGTATTAAGAAGTTTAAGAATTTCTTTAACAAATGGAATATTAATCATATTACTAGAATTCCTTATAATTGTCACAGCAGGGCATAATTATAAGAGCACATAGAACTTTAGAACACCAATTAATAAAAAAACAAAAAGGGGAATACCAAGGGATATTCTTGTGCATTTTTTCACTATTAATCTTCAGAAATTTGTCAGTATGCTATATATGTTTAAGATCTCAGAAGCATTTCTCTACAGAGCATTTTAAACTTTAAGTTAGGCCTTTGTGGTTTAAACAATTTGAGACTTGGATGCTCCTGGCTGAAGGAAATTGGGAAGCAGTATTTCCTGTCATTGCAGGTAGATCTATTGTGTGAGCTATATTTTAACAAGGTAAAAACATTACAATGGATCTGACATTACTATTTTATTTCACCCAAACCATTTGTTCATAAATGTCAAGAAAAGAAGAAATTTAAGAACTCAATTTCTGTGCCATCAAGCCTGCTTAAAGGCGCTTGCAGCCAAGCCTCATAACCTGACTCTTTCCATTTCATATATTTATTTATTTTTGAGCACGATATCACACTGTAGTCTACACTGGCCTGAATTTGCAATACACCTCTGACTGGGCTGGAACTCTCAGAATCCTTCTGCCTCAACATTCTAAGTGGTGAGATTGCATGAGTGAGCCAAGATACCCAGTATCCATCTCCTTAAAGCAACAGACTAAAGCCTGAAGGACACTTCTAGATTTTATAATTTATGTATTTCTAGAACAGACCCCAGAATGTCACTGACAATTTGTCATGAACCCATTCTTGTCCAAGTGTGGTATAATAATATTGTGTGAGCAACAGGCTGATGTGCAGAGAGAGACATCAAGTCTAAGATATGAAAGAATCCGGGGGCTCTGGCTGGAGCTCAGTTTGCAGACTGCTTATATGGAATGCACATAGTCCTGGCTTCCATCAGCATAGCAAAATCCATTTATGGTGGATAGCTCCTGTCATTGAGCACTCAGGAGACAGCAGTTGGAAGCTCAGGAATTTGAGATTATTTTCTGATGAAGGATATTTGATCATATTCTGAATCTTGAGATTGTGAAGTGGAAAAATCCATTTCTTGTAGTGGTGTGGCTCAGCCCTAGCATATACTTTTAACACAAAAGCTTTCTGTAAACAAGAGCTAAGTAAAGTGAACCATAGGTCAAAAGGCTGAGCAAGTAACCATTTTACAAGGAGTGAACACAAGAAAACACAGAAAGCAGAAAGGAGGGACATTGACTGGAGGGTATTTAAGATAGTGTGCAGAAGGAAAAAGGACCTCCCCCCCCCCAGGACATTGGTGGAGTAGGAAGGTCAGCTGGGTGTTTTCTCTCCTTGAACTATCAAGTTTTCACTCCAGCATCTGGCTCCTGAGTCTTCATTGGTAAAATTGAATTATTGGGATTTTGTTTTAAAAACATTTTGGTGCTCCAATTTGTGGCATGAACCCACAGAGAGAAAGAGAGAGAGAGAGAGAGAGAGAGAGAGAGAGAGAGCAATCCAGCTATGGATAACAGAGATGCCATCAGATTTGGTAAGTCATCTGGGAAGTCTTCAAGAACAGAGTTAAGGATGACAGGTACCATAATAGAAGACTTTAGGATCCTGTATAGTGTTACTCTAGATGGTTTGAAAATAGAAGCAGAAAATGAAAAGATAAATGAATTAATTGAAATTGGATTAATGCCGATTATGATTATTATCATTTTGGTATTTTGTACTTTATTCCTAACAGCTATAATGGCTTTCTGTGCCCACTCAAAGATACAAGCCTTAGGAGGAAAATTAGAGAGACTTATAAATAAAAATGCGAAAACTACTTAGGCACAGACATTGGAATTTTGTTTTTTAGACAGCGGAATTTAGATAAGACCTATAAATGAGAAAAAGAAAAATTCTCAGATGCCGATGGAGCAATTTAGACAAGCCATAAAAGGACCTAAAAAAAATACTAAGACACAGACAGAAGAATTTAGACAAGCCTTTAAAAAACACTCAGAGGGGAGAGATGGCTCAGAAGTTAAGAGCATTGGGTGTTCTTTCAAAGGTCCTGAGTTCAATTTCCAGCAACCACATGGTGGCTCACAATGATCTATAATGATATCTGGACCCCTTTTCTGGTATACAGGCATAATACTGTATAAGTATTAAATGAATAAAAATTTTAAAATAATATATATAAAAATACTCAGACACAGATGGAGAAATCTACATAAGTCTTAGAAAGACCTAAGAAAAATACCCAGATCCAGACAGAGGAATTTAGATAATCCTTAGAAAGACAGATAAACAAGAATAAGAAAAATATTCAGACACACAGAGAGGAATTTAGACAAGAACCTACTTTGTCCACTGCATAATGAAAGTGAAGGGGATCATCTCGAGGTTGTTAGAAAACCAACCTTAGTTATCCAGTGACTATACAAGACCTACCAAGAGATGATAGTGTTGGTATAAAGTTCTTTTGGAATGTATACACCTTACCCTTGTTTATTCAAATGCTGATTTCTCTCCCCCACTCTCTGGTTTCAATCCAGACATTGCATTGTGATACTTATACTAAGCATCACCTGTCTCAACTTTGTGTAAACATCCAACATAAAACAATCAGCCACAATGTTGAGCAATGGAGAGGAAGGAGTAGGCAGGAGAGGGGAGGAGCCAGAGGAGAGGAAGGAGTGGGAAGCAGAGGAGGAGGAGAAGCTGGGAGAGAGAGGCTGGAAGAGAGGTCTTGGAACGACATGGAGAAATGAACCGGACCTAAGATATCACTAAAAGCAAGTATAATGGGTGAATCTGAATGGTAGGAACTTTTTGGTCTTGGAGGTTTAGGATGGAGTAACTATTGCCCAGCATTGTGTTCTAGGTCAACTAAATAAATCCTAGTCTCTGTGTGGTGATTTGGTTATACAGCTGTTTAAGATTAACCGCAACTTTACTAAAAGATATATCAATAGTTGCCAGAGCCAGCCAGCAGAGTCGAACGGTTCTTGAGTTGGGAGTGAGGATTAAAATTAATAAAATAACTCCACAAGGAGAGCAACAGAACAAGATAATCTGAACACAGGGAACTTCCCAGAAAATCATACTCCAACCAAGGACTATTCGTGGAGATGACCTGGAACCCCTGCACAGGTGTAGCCCATGGCAGTTCAGTGTCCAAGTGGTTTACATAGTAATGGGAAGAGGGCCTGCCTCTGACATAATCTGATTGGCCTGCTCGTTGATCACTTCCCCCTGAGGGGGGAGCAGCCTTACCAGGCCACAGTAGAGAACAATGCAGCCACTTTTGATGAGAACTGATAGACTAAGATCAGAAAGAAGAGGAGAACCTCCCCTATCAGTGGACTTGGGGAGTGACATGCATGCAGAAAGGGGAGGGAGGGTGGGATCGGGAGGGGAGGAGGGAGGGGCTTATGGGGGGATACAAAATGAATAAAGTGTAATTAATAAAAAATTAAAAAAAACCCAATGATTAGAGAATAAAAAAATTAATAAAATAAACACACAGCACACAGGAAACGTTTTAAAGGTCCAGACTCGACAGCCATGGCAAAAGGCAGGCTGCTGCAGCAAGCAGTGCCAGCAGCAAGTCTCAAGTCTCTGCCTGCCTCCTCTGCCTCCAGCCCTCTTCTCTAGCTCCTCCCCTCTTTCCTGTCCTCCAGCTCCTCCCATAGCACAACGTTGTATCTAGTTGCTTATTCGTGTCCTGTTTACACAAGAGTTGAGACAGGATGCTTGGAGCATCATCTTCATCCTTCTTCTGCAGTAACTGTCAGCCTGTCTTTTTATTGTAGGTTTCTGAGCCAGAGTAGAAACACCTCAGAACAATGGTTAATTTCCACAAGGAGTCTGAGGAAGAGTTGTGATCCTCACAAGCTATCCTATCTGTTGTCACAAACAAAAGGAGATGGACTTGCAAGTTCTCTGCCATTAGTAAAGGCCTGCTAAAAGCCATCTCTCCACCGAGATTTAAATATCAAAGCCGGCCGCTTGGAGTCACGGCTCCTGACAAATAGTAAATATTAATAACCAAATACAACATGATAGGCACCCCAAGGTTATGGAAGTGTTAAATGGAATTCTATAGACACACTAGATTTGAGGAGAATTAAGGAAGCAATCATTTCCTTTGGTATGCATTCACCTTATGTGAAACAGCTATTAAATGCATGGGTAATTCAGAACAGAATTATTTCCCAAGACTAGAAAAATTTGGCAACAACAAAGTTTGGAAGCAAGTTCTCAGTTACAATGGCAAACATGATGTAAAAGGTATGCTAGGACCATAGAACAACAATATAAGGCTAGAGGTATTGATATTTTTCAGGATCAATTGCTAGATGAAGGTCAATATTATGAGTTACAAAGGCAGTTTGAATTTGATGACCACACCTTGGCACTGTGTCATTTAGCAGCTTTACATGCTTGGGACAAGGTGGAAGGATCAAAAAGCAGGTCTGAGTCATTTACTAAAATTATACAAGGCCCAAAAGAAGCCTTCACTGATTTTTTGCAAAGATTGACTTTAGCTGTAAATAGAATAATATCGGATTCAGAGGTCAGAAAAATACTGATTGAGTCTTTGGCTTTTGAAAATGCTAATTCAGAATGCAAAGGGTTAATTATTTCTTTACAGACAAGATCAACACCAATAGAGGAATATATTAGATTTCACGTTTATGATGCCAGAACTGATAGGATAGGTAATTTCTAGAATTCTTAAGAAAAACCAAAATTTCGGATGTTTTAATTGTGGTAAGCAGGTCATTTAAAAAGGGATTGTAGACAAGGTGTTCCTAGTAACAATTTTTTTTTTTTTTTTAGAAATGATTCAAGAAGTAGGCCTCAACCTTTTTCTCAACCAGAAAAAGTGTCGCAAATCTGGCATTGGACTAATGAATATGGATCAACAAGGGATAGGAACAGTAAGTTTTTGCCATTGGGAAACACCCTAGTGGGCCTCCTGCAGGCCTTCATAATACATTCTATTCAGTCATTCCCTGTCAGCATAGGAGAAAAACATCCACAGAGAAATTAATAGATTTAATGCCTGTTGTTAAAAACAACACCACTCTGTATGTAATCAAGGACAGAATAGCTTTTGTAGATAAAGCAAAAAAATTCAGGAGAGACCAGAAAGTGAATATTTTGACAAACCGTTATAAATGATCAGAGACCTAAACTGAAAATACAAGTAAATGGCATTGAAATTGATGGTTTAGTAGACACAGGTGAAGTGGAAATTTCTGGTTTCCTTGAAGACTCAGTTTTGTCATGTGTTATTTTGCTGCAAGCTGAGCAATGTGGTGTTTTGCTGGAGGTTGGCTGGTGAGAGGGCATGTGATGTTTTGCTGTGAGCTCTCATGTGTGAGGGCTGTGATTTTGGCCAGCAGAGAACATCTGTGGGTGGACTCTAAGGAGTGGACATATATAGGGGCCCATGCACAGTAAGTCGTTGGCTTTTTGGATGGGCATGGCTGCTCTGATCTTTATGCTTTAACACTTGACTTTGCAGAGAGAAATGTTCCAGAGAGTTTCTTCAGGCAATCCAACTGAGTCTTGTAAGTCTTGCTGACTTCCTGATGCTACTTCATGTTGGCCTTTGGAATGGACTGCTGGTGTCTGAAGACTGAGTCTGATAGTCCCCTAAAGATCCATGGATCCTAATCAGCAGGAAATAGATAAAAGAAGTCTACGGCCCTTGTCCCATACTAATCTCCTACTTAAGGTTGTGTGTGTGGGGGGGGGGGTTTGGAATGGAGATAAAGGTGCTTAAGAACCATAAAAAATGTTTGGTGAAAATTTAAGCCTACTCACAACAGGAGGAAATGTAACAATAATTTGGCATCCAGATTAGCCTCTTTAGGAGGTAAATATTCAGCTTTTAGGGATTGAAACTTTATCTCAGGTAAAACAAAGTACAAGATGGGTCAAGTGCATAGGGCCAGAAAGACAAATAGGATAATTAAAGCCATATGTGGCTAATATAGGGATGAATTTATGGGGATGTGATTTGTTACAGCAATGGAAAACACCAACTAACATTCCTCCAATCTCAGAAACAAATTATAAAATTAAAAAATGTGAAAATATCAAAAGGTATTATCAAGAACAGTCCAGGTTCTTCATAAGCAGGACATGGCAGGTATTGGTCCTTCAGATGTCCTACCTTTAGAATGGCTAACTGACAAGCCTGTATGAGTGGATCAATGGCCTATGAAGAAAGAAAAATTACAGGTACTAGAACAGCTGGTACAAGAGCAACCAAATGCTCAGCACATTGAGGACTCTACCAGTCCATGGAATTCCCCTGTGTTTGTTATAAAAAAAAGAAATCAGGAAAATGGAAGATGTTAACAGGTTTAAAAGCTATAAATAAAATGAGTCAGTCAGTTGGCTCTTTATAGCCTGGAATCCCATTGCTTTCTTTATTACCTAAGTCATGGCCTTTGATAGTAATTGATTTAAAAGATTGTTTTTTTGTTTGTTTTGTTTTTAATAATCCCTTTGCATGCACATGGTAGGGAAAGGTTTGCTTTCTCAGTACCAACTTATAATAATAGTGGTCCTATAAATAAATATCATTGAAAAGTCTCACCACAAGGATTGTTAAATAGTCCTATCTTGTGCCAATAATTTGTAAAACAACCATTAGAAAAAAATTGTAAACAGTTTCCTCAATCTAAAATTTATCAATATGTGGATGATTTCTTACTGGCTGATTCAGATACAGATACCTTAGAAAAAATGTTTGATGAAGTAAAGAAAATTTTGCCTTGCTGGGGATTACAAATTGCTCCTGAAAAAAAAATACAAGGAGGAGGCTCTATCAATTATCTAAAATATAAGATAGGTTTACAGAAAAGTCAACTACAGAAAGTACAAATCAGGAGAGATCAATATAAACTTAATGATTTTCAAAAATTCCTCGGATATAGTAACTGGCTATGGCCCACAACTGGATTAATTATTCAAGAGCTGAGTAATTTATTTTAAACCTTACAAAGTTTAAATAACCTTAAATAGTCCAAGAAAATTAACAGCTGAGGCTGAGAGAGAATTTGCTCTGGTAGAAAAGAAACTATAAGATGCACATGCAGATCGCTTGGATCCAAAGTTAGCTTGTGTTCTGGTTATTTTGCCTTCTACTATTCTTCCACAGGAATTCTTATGCAGAGAGAAGACAGTATCTTAGAATGGATATTTTTAGCACACAAACAGTAAAAATTAAAGATCTATAAAGAAAAGATTTCTGAATTTATTCTGAAGGGAAAAACAAGACTTCATCAATTAGCAGGAATAGACCCAACAGAAATTGTGGCATCCTTTACTAATGCCATAATTTGCCTCATTATGGGCAGAAAATGAACACTGGTAAAGAGCATGCAGTAATTTTTTGGGAGAAATTAACAACAAATATCCCAAAAGCAAGAGACTTCAATTTATAAAAAGAACTAATTGGATTCTCCCTCATATAGTAAAAGGGACACCAGTTTCTGGAGCACTTACATTTTATACTGGTACAAATAAACCAGGAAAGACAGGTAATAGTCAGGAAAAATAAGTGGCTCAGAACCCTTATGATTCAGTTAAAAAATCAGAGTTGTTTGCCATTCTTATGGTATTATGTGATTTTCCTGAATCTCTTAATATAGTTATCGATTCACAATATGCAGAAAGATTTGTTTTACATATTGAAACTGCTGAGCTTACTCTGATGATTCATAATCAACTTCTGTATTCAATTACAACAAGTAATTAGAAATAGAAATCATCTTTTGTATATCACACATATCAGAACTCATATGGGTCTACCAGGCCTTCTAGCAAAAGGTAGTGATGAAATCGATCAGCTGTTAATAGGAAATGTGCAAGAAGCCTCAGAATTTCCTAAGAAACACCATGTTAACAGCAAAGGTTTGAAGAAAGATTTTTTCGATCACTTGGCAACAAGCTAAGGAAATTATAGGGTAATGTTCTACTTGTTTTTTTCTTTAACCAAACTCCATTGCTTGCAGGAAGTAACCCTAAAGGTACCCAAAGAAATGAAATTTGGCAAATGGATGTGTTTCATTTTGCAGAGATTGAAAAAGAAAAGTATGTGCATCATACCATAGATACATATTGAGGATTTCGATGGGCAACTGCTCTAAGTTCTGAAAAGGCTGATTCTGCAATTACACATTTATTAGAAGTTATGGTTATCAGGGGAATACCTGTTCAAATTAAGACTGACCATGCTGCAGCATATGTCTCTAGTAAAATGAAACAGCTTTTTTGCATATTATAGCATAAAGCATTTTACAGGTATACCACACAACCCTACAGGACAAGCAGTTATAGAAAGATCTAATCACACTTTAAAATATATGCTTAGTAAGCAAAAAGGGGTAATAAAGACCCCCAGAGATAGATTACACAGTGCTTTATTAACTTTAAAATGTAAATGCTAATGAAAAGAGAACAACAGCTGCTGAGAGAGACTGGATAATAGAAAAAAACTGCTGAATTAAATCAGCCTGTATATTTTAGCCTGTATATTTTAAAGATGTGTTGACTTCAGAATGGAAACCAGGATATGTGTTACATTTGGGAAGAGGTTTTGCCTTTGTTTCCACAAGAGAAGAAGGGCTATGGATACCATCTAAAGTGATAAGGGTTAGATTTGAACAAGAGAGATATGAATAAAGAGAGTTCATCAGAGAGCTTGGTAATTCAGTTCAAATTGACATATGAAGATTTGAGTTTTCTCATTTATAAAAACAATATTTTCGTTGTTTGGTATTTTAAAAAAACACAGGAGATTTAAAAATGTTTGGTGTAACAATTTGGAGCTAAGCTAAAAAATTTGAGTAGGGCGGTATTAGCCCATGCTTCTAATTCTAGCAGAGACAGGCAGTTGCCTTCTAAATTCTAGGGTTACAATGAACAGGATGATGGTGGTTCACACCTTTAATCCCAGCATTTGGAAGGCACATGCCTTTGATCCCAACTCTTGGAAGACAGAGGCAGGCACAAAGGAATTACAGTGATTTATTTTTAAAAACCAGTTATAAAAGGCAGACTAAAATTTAAAGTGAATGCCCTTTATAATCTAAAAAATAAATTTGCTTAAAGGTATATTTAATTTTAAATTTTCAAAAGAACCTTTTTGAAATTTCAATTGAAAAATAATCCTTTTTATATTGCCCAAAAAGCATTTTGTGCTAGGAAAGATATAACCTATCAAAAAAGAAACCCCCCAGAGTTATGGTTGGGCAGGGTTTTGTTTTTATCTTTCCAGGAGAATTTAAAATATCTAACTAAAAAATCCAGAAACCACTGGACAAATGAAACACCTAAAGAAAAAGGATGGATTATCTACAGACAATGTGACAAGTAAAAGAGTAATTTGACCAAGCAATATTGCCTACCTCCATCTTGCTCCTTCTGCTCTCTATAAACAAAAGTGACAAATGGTCTTTATGGTCCATTTTAATTAAAAATTAAAGCTGGCTTTGGGGTTGGAGCATGGTTCTCTCCTTCTCTAAATCCATGCATGCTTCTTTAAGGAAAATTCAAAATTTCTGTCTCATATCAGAAGAGCTACCTAGTATGGGACAGAGGAAAACAAAAAATAAGAGATTGTTCTGTTGCCACTGCTCTCATAACCTAGATGATTATTATGTATATATAAACTTTTTGTCATGAGATTAGTAGTTATTAATTTCTTTTAGAAATAAATTTTATCTAGTTTCCTATACATGTCTCTGGGTTTGACTCTGAAGCAAGTAACTAGAAACAAAGTTTGTACACCTCATATGTACCCAGTAGATTATGGTCCTCAAACCTTTCTGAGATCTGCTGAATATGGCATTTAAAATGTTTAGGTTTTCTACCACTCTTAAGTAACATTTTAGGTTTCCAAGAAGATGACCTGGCCCCCAATGTTGAGTCCACCACCTGGATTGTATAACAACAACCACTGGAAAAAAACTGCTCCGTGTTTCTTCTGCTGCCTAGTTCTGCACAAAGAATGGACATCTTTCAGTTGACTGTTATGTTCTGGCTAATCAGGATTGCCACTTAGCTGACAATTACCACCCAAAGATCATCTTTGAACTACAGACTGCTTAGGACATTCAGAATGCTGAGTTCATAGTAGACTAACATGAACATTTTACAGAACTTTGAACTAAAAAAATACTTAATCCTGAGACTGCCAAATACAACCAAGCTGTACATTGTGGAAAGCTCAGCAAAAATTGCTTAACTTTTGTAAATAGTTTTACTGTATCATTCCTTTTTATTTAGACAAAAAGGGGGATATAGAAATAATATAGGAACTATAGGAAAAAACGGTAGACTACTGAATCTACTCTTATAGGTTTTTGTATAGTGATACAAAATTAAGGTTATAATTGATTACTTTTGTATAAATAATTTGTATATTGATACAAAATTAAAGTTATATTTTGGTTACAGCATAGTATCAACTCTACTCTTTTTAAGGTATTGTACCTATGTAGTTCTTAAAATGCAATGTGAAGTTCTAGTCATTTTGAAAGCTACTGTCATAAATTGCTTAGGATAATTAAGAAATACAAACTAATAGTGAATCAAAATTGCGGTTTTGTTAGATAATAGTGTAATGCTAGGTTCACGGGACCCTCAGAGACCACCAGGAGACGACTCAATGCAATAGCAAGAGAGCTTTATTACAAGAGCAATCAAAATCTACTGATGCAGCAGTAGAGAAGTGGGACCCTGAGCCCTGGGTGAGCAGGGTTTTTAAAGGGAAAGTCTGTGATCAGGGGGTTTCCTTGGCAGGAAGCAGGGGGGCTCAAGCCTGGGTGTTACAGAATTGGGTGAAGTTTAGCAGGGCAGATTGACCTTCTCTGAGACACACAATCACAATGACCAAGGCATATAATCACAATGGGTAAAGCATATAATCACAATGGCTATTTTTCTAAACTATACCTGAAACATTGGGGAGAATTTTCCCACTTGATTCCCAACTGATTCTCATTGATTATTGCCAGGGAGTTTGTCTCTATTTTCTATGAAGAATTTATTCTGTTATATTTCCTGGAGGCTGTTTCTAGGAGAGTTAACTTTGTTCTCTGCCAGGTGTACATTCTGTGATATTTCCTGGTGCCTGAATTCAGTTCCCAGTCAAAATCTTTGTTTCAAAATGGGGTTATACTCAGGCTAACTTAAACTCTTCAGTAGTTAAACACAGATGATGTTTTCTAAGTTAATCAGTTGGTATATAGCTAGAAACAAGTAATTAAAATATACTAGAGATAGATGGTCTTCAAAAACCTCAGAGATCTATAGAATGTGGCATTTAAAGATGTTTTATTAATTTGAGAACTTTCTGACAATGAGACATGTCAGCCCCTGGAAGCACCCCATTTCAACTTCAAAAAAAATGATGAGCATCAAAAAATTCTCCTTTAGGAGATGGCTTCATAGGTGGCAAGGTAGCCACTGGGCAAGGGATGCCCTTGCTTCTATTGCAGACAGAATGCTGGGCAAACTGGTTGCAGGAAAGTTGACTGTGGAGCTTTTCCAGGACAGGGTAGGCAAGTCCTTCAAAATTATCTGCTTCACAAAAGTCTGTCAGATATTATGAGCTGGAAGGCTGAGGATGATGCTCCAACATTATGGAGATATCTTGGGGGACTGTCCAGGCAGCCAGCACTCTCTGTCATTTCTCTAGTTTTGGAAGCTACTTGCTCTGAACTTTCTGTTTATTCAGATAATATTAATCATTCTCAGGTCTCTGATGTTGCTGAAGACTAAATAGTTATAATCTTACAATTATGATAAAGTTCTTTAGGACTTAAGAAGATGTCTTAGGTCTAAAAAGATGTTTTTTGATTGGTATTGCAAGTTTTGATACAAAGTGATTTAGGTACAGAACTTAGGACTCACCAAGATAGGATAGACAGTAGAATACTTTCTCCAAGGTTGCTAATTACACTAGATATTGTGAATGTAATTTTTACCTGATAGTATATAGTTTATTGATGTCAGTGAAAAGTTTTTTTATTTAGAAAAAAGGGGGGAAATGTTGCAGAATATTTTATCCCATTGTGATCCCCCAGACAGTGAACTGTGAAACCATGTTTCTTTGGTGTGGTTGAATCCTGTCACACACTTTAATCCAAGAACTTTTTGTTTATTGTAAACTGGTGATTATGGTGTGGTTCACCCAGCCCTAGCACACAGCTTTAATCCAAGAGCTTTCTGTACACAGGATTTAATAAAGTTAACCCTGGGTCAGGGGGCAGAGCAAGAAACCATCTGACAGAGCAAGAAACCATCTGAGTAGGAGGTACTTTGAGTTTAGGAGTTTTTTAAAAAGCATGAAGAAGAAAGGGCTTTTAGCTCAAGCTCTGGCTTTAGCTTAGGCTTCAGCTACTTAGCTCCCTGGCTTTCTGGGCTTTGAGCAGCAAGCCTTTGGCTTTAGGTTTGTTTGTTTTCCTGGACTTTTAGCTGAGCTAGTAAGCCTTTGTTTTTTTCCATCCAGACCTGAGCTGAGAAGGAAGGTCAGCTGGGTGCTTTCTCTGCCTCTCTGAGATAGTAGGTTTCCACCCCAGCATCTGGCTCTTGAGTCTTTATTGGTAAATTAGAACAACTCGGATTTTCCTTCATTTAAACAACATGGATGAGGACGTACAGTGCATTCTCAGCCAGATCCTGCAGATGCAGTAGCTGCAGGCACAGGGCTGCTGAGGACACAGCTCAGATGTTCAGTTTCCATCCTTCACCTCTGCAGGCTGAAACCACAGGCACCAACGCCCCAAGTCCTCAGGGGGTTGAACAGGACTCAGCATGCAGTGGGAGACCATCCAGGGCCTTAGCAATGGAGCCCAGCTCACCCATCAACCCATAGTGCCCTGCACTCTGGCCCCTCTGATTCCCATCACTCCCCATCTGATATGTTCTGACTTCTGATATACCACTACATTACAACTGACTACCCAGGTGTACAAGCTCACTGAGAGAGAGAAGCAGTGTGGGATGCTGGGTGAGGGCATGCTTGGGGCAGGGGGACTCAGAACACAGTTTGGTCTTCTGGATCCATAACACAATTACATCAAAAAATATGAGTGCTATGCAGTGTTTAAAGTTGTGCCTCAGGGGTGGAGACCCCACCTAGAACCCCCAGGGGGGAGGAGGGTGTGGTCTGGGGTGGAGCCCTGTGAGCACTCTAGATGTGGTGGGATCTGGGACAATGGAGTCGATAATTGAGGCAGACTACAGTCTCATGCAATAGCCAGCTTTATTCAGAGCCCAGACTGTAGATGCTCTGAGGTTTAAGGAAGGTTGCACAAGGACAGCCAGGGCTACAAAAAGGAACGCCATCTCCAGAAACCAAAAATAATAAATAAATTAATTAATTAACAAAAATAAGAAAAATAAAAGCATGTTATTCCCAAGAGCATAAACATTTGTTTGAATAAGAGCACCAAGCAATAGTGAGTAGTCTAAAGTAAATTCACTCCATCTAATAAAGCTGGTAAAAGCATGAAAACAAGATTCTGGTCTTGTTATCTTGGAGTGCTTTCACAGGCAATCAGAATTTTTCTAAATCACTCAGTTACTGGTCTGTGTTCTGACAAGCAGGAGTACAGTCAGCTTATGCAAGAGTCAAACTTTTTCTTTTCTTTTTTTGGTTTTCTGTGACAGGGTTTCTCTGTGTAGCCTTGCCTGTTCTGGAACTCGCTCTGTAGACCAGGCTGCCCTAGAACTCAGAAACCTGCCTGCCTCTGTTATACCCAATTTGGGAGCCCCCAAAAGATCTACAGGAATCGACTCTGTTGCAAAACACATGAGGGTCTTTTTATTGTAAATTACAAGCTGCAGCTTGGGCCTACACAGCCCCACCGCCTAGGCGGTGGGAGCTGAGCGCACGTCCCCAGGTTAGTTGGGTGATTTATAGATTCTGGTCCCTCCCAGCATACCCAAGGCAGGGGCAATTCCTGCCTGGCAAGCATCTATTGGTCAAGATGCTACATTTTGAATCGATTGGCTATAGGAAGGTTCCCAGACCATTGACCATGACCAGGTGTCCCTCCCTAGGGGGAGGGTCCAGTTTCCTAGCAACCGTAACTCTAGTGGGTGGGGAAAGAATGCAGTGAGGTAGCTCTCCCCTCAGGGCATTACTAACTTTTTACCGCACCTACTCTAGGTCTTAACGACTTTATCCTTTGGTCTCTCACCTCTGCCTCCCGTGTACCAGGATTAAGGATGTGTGCCACAAATACCAGAGAGGTCAACCTTTTATCTTTATCATCTCATCCAGGTCCTCACCTTGGAACCCCAAAGGGGACTCCAATTGCTGATGTTTCTGGTCTCAGAACAAGCTGGTTTAAGCTTTGATGTTTTGCCTTCTCCCAAATGACAGGCCAGCGACGCCTCAGCAGCTGGGAAAGTGTTGACATTTCGCTGACGATGTGCAGCTGAGAGAGGCGTGAGCAGCGGTAGCTGTGCCTTATTGAAGCTGCTGATGCCGGGTGACTATCACTCAGGTGGTTTAAATTTGCCGTGACTGGGCTGGCCTCACAGGTGTGAGGCGGGAGGACCACACAGCGCACCGTGAGCATCGGTCTGTGTAAGCCAGAGACCCTGTGCCCAGAACGAAGGGGCAGTGCCTGCTGAGGGCAGGAAAAGCGCAGGGACGACGCTGCAGTCCAGGCGCAAGTTCCACCGCAATGCCCGACCCCGCAGTCCCCACAGACCCGTGCCTGAGGCGGAAGCAGGGCTGGGAGCCTCTGTGCTGAGACACTTCACTGTAGTCTGTCTAAAAAAGCTGCTCTGGCTGTCACTCAGGCCTCACTAGCTAATCAGCGCCTTGGGGTGGAGCGCCAGTCAGAAAAGGGGGGCGCTTCCGGTCCGCCCTACCGCACGCTCGGCTACGGTACTGAGGACGTCTGTTGTGGTTCCTTGAGCGGCTGCCGGGAGCCGAGGCGAGCGGGGCGAGCTCGGAGTCCGCGCCATGGTGAGCGGGGCCGCCGTCCCCACGCGGGGAGGAGCCGCGGGAGCCCGAGTGGGTTCGCCCCAGGGGCGGGGACAGGTGTGACTCCGTTTGTCCCTGAGGTCGCTGCACTTCCCAGGCGAAAGGGGCCCTCTGATGACTTAATTCAGCTAGCTGCGCCTGCGCACAGCCCGGGAAGCGGGCGCTGAGCTTTTCTAAGTGTCCCGCAGTGCGCGCGCGCGGCAGTCATTGTCAGTGAAGTCAGGTTCTTCCAGAAGTTCTGCCCTTGGCACTCGACATGCAGGTGTCGGATCCGCCCGCAGTTAATTCTGTGCAGGTGGAAAGTCTGTGTTGTTAACACATTTGCATGTAGATGCCGCGGTGGTCCAGCCCCGTGTGTTAGTAAGGCCAGACTTCCTGGGTTTTGTGGCCTCAGGTGTCAATACTGACCTTAGAGTTTTTCTAAGTGTTCTCTCATATTTTGTTGATCTCTTTATTCTTTCCCAAACAGCACAGGTTTTATTGCAGGTGTATGTAAAGTTGTGAAGTCGGATGGTGTCATGGTATGTGGTGTTTATTCAGTTTTGTGTTGGTCATTTTTTTCATTCATGATGACCTTCTGTTGTTCATAGCGTAAATGTTAGACTTTATATTGGGTTTTATAGTTCCAATTCTGTACTGATATAATATTGAAACTTCCTGTCTACCTTCATGGCTTTTTTTTTTTTCCATTGAGTTCCTTGATTGTTTTAAATACAAAGTTACAGTTTTGAGTACAGAACTTTGTCACATTTCTACTTCCTGACCATTTTATCTATGCTGGCATATATGAGGTGTGGGGATCTGTATTGTTAATTTCCTAAGTACATGAGTGTTTTGCTTCCATGGATATGCTTTTATCACTTTGGTGTTTGGTGCCCAGAGAAGACAAAGACTGTATTGGATGCCCAGTAAGATGACTTAGTAGGAATGCTGGTTAGATCTGGTCAGCTTAACACAAGCTAGAGTCAGACTGGTTTGTGGGCAAATGTATAGGGTATTTTCTTGGTTGATGAGTGATGTAATAGTGCTCATCCCAGTGTGCATGGTGCCACCCTGGGCAGGTGGTCTTGAGTTGAATAAGAAAGTAATTCTAGGAAGCCAGGAGATTAGGGCGGTGTGTTAGTCAAAGTTCTGTTACTGTGAAGAGACACCATGACCATGGCAACTCTTACAAAGGAAATCATTTAGTTAGAGCTGGCTTACAGTTTCAGAGGTTCAGTCTGTTATTGTCATGGAGGGGAGTATGGTCACACACAGGCAAACACAGTGCTGGAGAGGAAGCTGAGAGTTTTAAATCTAGATTGGCAGACCTGAACTAAACATTGAAACCCCAAATCCCACCCCCAGTGACACACGTCCTCCAACAAGGCTAACGGTCCTAGTCCCTCTCAAGTAGCACCGCTCCCTAGTAACCAAGCATTCAAATCTTTGAGTGTAGTGGGCCAAGGTGGAGCACACCTGCCATCCCAGCATTCTGGAAGGCAGAGGCAGGTGGATCTCTGTGAGTTGAGTACAGCTTGGTCTACAAAGCGAGTCCAGGACAGCCAGGCTACACAGAGAAACCCTGTCTCAAAAAACCAAAAGGAAACCAAACCAACAAAAACTGTTTTAGTGTGTGGGCACCATTTTAATTCAGAGCAGCACAGGCAGTCAGCAGCATTTCCCAGGTCAACAGCATGTGGAAAGCCTAAATCTCCAGTGTATAATTACATTAAGTTAGCAAAATCTGCTAGCCAGAGCTTGTTATTATAAAGAGCTTTTAATTTACTAATCTCTAAGTGTGGTGTTATTTCACGTTCCAGACCAGCTTTCCTCCAGGCTTTCAGAAAACTTTTTTTTTTTTTTACGTAAAGGTCTCTTATGTTGACTCAGGTTGCCTTCATCCCACTGTGTAGCCACACAGGCTTTGCTGCCGTTCTTCGTCAACCTCCTCAGTTCTTGGATGAAAGATTTGTAGCACCACACAGTTTTAAGAATACCCATTTGAGTCACGGAGTGCACTGTCCATATCGGTAACGGGAAAAGGATTTGTGTGTGGAGCATGGCTTCTTTCTTGAAACCAGAATAGAAAGAATAGTTTCCTGTGAACACTGTAGGGGGAACAGGCTGTTTAAGTTAGTGAGCTGCAGGGGACTCCATTATATATCTTCTGATATATAATGAGGTGAGTGACCATCTGTGTACTTTCCCAGTGTGCATTAATTCATGTATTATGAACGAAGGCAAACCAAGTTGGTGGGTGTACAATCAGGAGATGCTACCTTGGGCTAATGAAATTCCAAGCTGGGCAAGTCTTATATGGTTATGATGGTTATGTCCACACCTGCCTGGCTCACTTTAGTCTGGGGGAGAATGGAGACAGAGGGCCATTGGCTGTGGCTTATGTGTCAGCATACAGCACTCAGCAGCAAACAATTTACACGGGACAGATCATACAGAGGAAAGGGAAGCTACTTCATGGGCAATGCAGAAAGAGGCAGTTTTACAGAGAGAAGTTGAAAGAGAGAGCAAGCTAGACACAGGTTAAGAATGAGCCATAGAAGGAGAAGGACCAGAAGATTAGAGCAGATTGCTTGAGTTAGTTTGAGGCTTGAAGCCAGACCAGATCAGTGAGCTTGGAGAGGAGTTTGAGCCAGAACAGCTGAATTGAACTAGCCAGCCAGAGACCACTAAGAACAAGAAAGGGGAAGCTTAATAATAAGAAGCGAGTCTCAGAGGCTAAAAACATTCTATTCCTAGGTTAGATTGTATGGAGGCTAGAATCTTCCAGGACTAGACCTAGGTTAGTAGATGGAGGCATTAAGCCTCCAAGACAACAATTACAGTAGGCGAATAAAAGTTCCTTTTATAGGGAAGAGAGGCACTGCTCTAAAGGAGAAAAGAGTCCCTTCTTTAGGTCATTACATTTCTACATCTCTACATTCTGTAGAGAATGGGATCTTTGAGCAATCAGAAATTTTACTAGGTGGGGAGATTAAAAGAATTTGAAATCATTGTTCCCAAAACAAGATTAATAGTATTTGATTTTTTTTTTGACAAATCCCTTCTTTCTCTTTTTTAAAAACACTTTTTTTCAGACTCATTAATGTGTTGTCACCCTGTCCTATGTTGGACATTCTCCCTACTTTGGTGTATGTTTTCAATTTTTAATAAATGCATGAGTCTTTGCATATATGTACATACATTCAAAACACACATATATACATATGTACTATGTACAGTGTCCATCACTGTGTGCTTAGTGGTCATTGAAGTCAGAAGAGCCTGGGATTTCCTTGACCTGGAGTTAATGAATAGTTGTGAGCCCCCAAGTGAGTGTTGAGGATTGATCCAGGTTCTCTACAAAATCACCTTAACTATTGACCCATTTTTCTCATGTATCTTTTTGGATTTGATATTGGATCAACATTTATTTGCTAATATTTTTAAGAACCCTTTGATGTGTCAGTCAGTAACTTAAATATGTTTTTTTTTTTTTTTTTTGTAAATAGGAATATTGTATTCCCCTTATGGCTTAAACTGGGTACTCCAGTTTTCTGATAGACTAGTATTGAACTGGAGTGAATATTTAACTCTTTGGATGAATTTTGAGTGAACTTCCAAGTGCTTCCTATTTGGTTCCTATTTTTATTTTTTAAAGACAGGGTCTCACTATGTTACTCAGGCTTTCATGGAAATCAGTAGGCTAGCCTAGAATTCTCATAGATTCTCCTGTCTTTGCATCCTGAGATTTGGGATTAAAGGTTTGCATTACCACATCCATCTTGCCCATTCTATTTTGAAGTTAGGGATACAATTTTGATAGTGTATACTCAATAGTGTTTATGTGTTTGAGTCTCTCTCTGTATTATCTGTTAGTTGTCATTTTTCTTGCAATGCCATATGGAATTCAATGGACCCAGAAATATGAGGTGATCCTTCTTTTCTGTTCCTTGTAAAAGACGTGGTGATCACATTTGAAATTCTGGATATGGAATAAATGTGTGGAGCACCCAGAAGTATGTAAATATATTCTCAATGAAATGAACATTTATAATGCAGTAAGTCTCACCATTTCTATTATGTACATGTATGGAACATTTTAGGATGCAGTGACCTATGAGGATGTGCATGTGAACTTCACTCATGAAGAGTGGGCTTTGCTGGATCTTTCCCAGAAGAATCTTTACAAAGATGTGATGCTGGAAACCTACTGGAACCTGACTGCTATAGGTAAGAATGTTAGTTGTCCTTCACTCTCTACACAATGGAACAGGCTTTTCTTAGTTATTGGTGCACTTCTCTGATTTTACTTGTTAAAGATGAAGAATGTGGTGAATAATCAGATATGGTTCTCAGGTTCACCAAAGATACTATGTTAAATTTGTATAATATTCAACAATAATATATTATAAAATTCCTGGTACTATATTTTAGGCTACAAATTGGAAGTCCACAATACTGAAGAACACGATCAATGTGCTAGAAGACATGGAAGGTAAATTTCATGTGCATGCTGATACAAATGTGTCACTGAAGAAATTTTAATGGGCCCTAAAGTTTTAAAGAAAAGCAGCAGTGTAAACAAGCGCAGGGCATCTTTATGTGCATTGATGATTGTTAAATTCTCACAAGAACCTGTATTTCAATGTCAGGTAGCTGACCTGTGTTCACAAGGCATTCTTCTAATAAGCAAGACAAATAACAATACCTTAACATATGACACTATTTTAGTCATAGCCAGGAGAAAGCCCTTTTGTAGAATTGTCAATCTAGCTGGGTGGTGGTGCACATCTTTAATCCCAGCACTTGGGAGTCAAAGGCAGTCAAATCTCTAGGGTTGAGGCCAGTCTGGCTATAGATAAGACAGCTAGGACTATACAGAGAAACCCTTTCTTAAAAGTAGCAAAACAAACAAACAAACAAATAAACAAAAAACCCACTTGTTACTCCATTTAGTTTTCAGCCATTTAAGTTTTATAAATGGCATATACATTGGTTAGGGGATCAGTGTTTGTTCAAGACCTTTTGTGAGCAAATAGTCCATATTAAAGCTAGCGTTACATATATTTATAGGGACTTTTCAAAGTTTAGTGAGAGGAACAGTTCATGGAGGCAAGAAGGTTGTAGTTATGGAGAAACCTTAATCCCTTTAGCACGTGCCTATGGGAAACAAAATGTTAATTTATGTAAATACTGTGTGAAAACTTCTTGTTATTTCTCTTTTAACAGGTATAATATCAGTCACTCTGGATACAAGCCTTGTGAGCATAAGGGATGTGGAAAGAAGCAATGTACCTTTACACATAATAGTTTTCTTCAAATATGTGAAGGAATCTGTACCGAAGAGAAACCTTCTGAATGTAATCAACCCAGAAAAGCCTCGGTAAATTTCTGTACTCTTCAAAAACATGAAAAAAATCATACTAGAGAAAAGCCCTATGAATGTAATCAATGTGGTAAAGCCTTTGCAAGTCGCAGATATCTTCCAATACATGAAAGAACTCATACAGGAGAGAAACCCTATGTTTGCAATGAATGTGGTAAAGACTTTGCATGTCGCAGTCATCTTCAGATACACAGAAAAACTCATACGGGAGAGAAACCCTATGATTGCAATGACTGTGGGAAAGCGTTTGCACGTCGCAGTCACCTTCAAGTACACAAAAGAATTCATACAGGAGAGAAGCCCTATGATTGCAAGGAATGTGGTAAAGCATTTTCAACTCGCCATCATCTTCAGGTGCATAAAATAATTCATACAGGAGAGAAACCCTATGTATGTAATCACTGTGGTAAAGCCTTCGCATTTCAGAGTGGTCTTGAAGCACACGAAAAAACGCATACTGGAAAGAAGCCCTATGAATGTACTCAATGTGGTAACACCTATGGAAGTCGTAGTAGTCTTCGAAATCATGAAAAACATCATACTGGAGAGAAACCGTATGTATGTAATCAATGTGGTAAAGCCTTTACAAGTCAGAGTATTCTGCGCAGGCATGAAATAATTCACACTGGAGAGAAACCCTATACATGTAATCAATGTGGTAAAGCCTTTGCATGTCGCAGTAGTCTTCAAGTACATGAAAGAACTCACACTGGAGAGAAACCCTATGAGTGTAATCAGTGTGGTAAAGCCTTTGTAAGTCGTGCTAGTCTTCAAACTCATGAAAAACATCACACAGGAGAGAAACCCTATGAATGTAATCAGTGTGGCAAAACCTTTGCAAGTCGTGCTAGTCTTCGAAATCATGAAAAGCATCATACTGGAGAGAAGCCGTATGGATGTAATCAGTGTGATAAAGCCTTTGCATTAAAGTGTGATCTTCAAATACATGAAAGAAGTCATAGTGGAGAGAAACCCTATGGATGTAGTCAATGTGGCAAAGCCTTTGCAAGTCGCAGATATCTCCAAAAACATAAAAGAAGTCACACTGGAGAGAAACCGTATGAGTGTTCTCAGTGTGGTAAAGCCTTTTCAAATCGCAGTAATCTTTATATACATGAAAGAAGTCACACTGGAGAAAAACCATATGAATGTACTCAATGTGGTAAAGCCTTTTCATGTC
>NW_026590511.1:2187112-2193180 GCF_907164565.1 Psammomys obesus
AGAAAAACCATATGAATGTACTCAATGTGGTAAAGCCTTTTCATGTCTCAGTAATCTTTATACACACAAAAGAAGGTGTCGCGTATGGCCTTTGCCGATAAGGACGACGCAACAACCGAGGATTTCTTCAGTGGCAAGTTTATTGTGCAGCTCTTTCCAGCAGATGGTGAAGGACCTAGACCCCGGGCAGTGCTCTGCTTAAATAGCCAGCAAGGCGACCTGTCCGTCTGTAATTGGTGCTCTGCTCAAGTCTTCATAAGCATATGGCAGGCAATTGGAGTGCAGCCTGAACCCACATTAGCATAAAGCTGCGCATGCGTAAACTGCAGGGCGGCGTTGGCAAGAAGAACCAGGAAACAGGAAGCCGGCGCCATCTTGCAATGGCGGGAGCGGCTCCCGACAGAAGGCATACTGGAGAGAAATCATTTGACTGTACTGAATGTGGTAAAGCCTTTGCATATCCCATTAGTCTTCATAATCACAAAAAATGTCATGTTGGAGAGAAACGCTATGGATGTAATTGAGGCAGTAAAGCTTTGGTATGTTACTATAATATTCAAACACTTCAAAAAAATCCATACCAGTGAGAAACCCTACAAATGTAATCTATGTGATAATGCCTCTGCATGTTACAGTCTTCTTCAGAGGCATGAAAGAGTTCATACTGGAGAGAAATACTGTGATTCTAATAAATGCAGTCAACCTTTGCACACCAACCACATTTTCCCCACTAATCCATATTGCTGTTGCTCATGTGAGACCATTAGAACCCTCTTGGTTGGTCTTGTTAAAGTTGCTAGGCCATGCATAGCCATCCTTATCATCTGTAGATCAGCATTCCTTACCCAGTGTTTTCTTCTTTTTCACTTAATGCATAAGCTGTGGGCTCTTTGATTCTGAGTATTTGTTTGTTTTAAAAGCAGTTCACATTGTTTTTCTGACCTGTCCTGCAGGTCAGTCGAATGAGACCCTAAGAGAGGGGATGAGAATGGGGTGGGACAAGAGACGCGAAGAATGAAGACAAGACAATTTTGATCAAGTCTCCGTTTATTGTTCTTTAGGTTACAGCTTATAAGGAGTAAGAATGGGCAATTTGCGGGGGAGGAACAGGTTTCAGTGAAAATCACAGAGCAGGTCATTCTCAAGGAAGTTCTCACAGGAGGAAAGTTCTCATACTATACCTGCCAAATCTAAGTGGTTGAGCAAACCATTTAGGAAACAAAGAACACCTGCGGTCCAGGGGTGAAAAATCACCATGCCGTGCTAGCCACATTGTGCCTCATGGATTTCAAGCAGGCAAGAGTCAAACAGCCAGTTTATGGCCCCACACATTTTTCTAAGTGGCCAGGCTGGCCACCATTGAAATCTGCTGATATATGTCTTTGAACAGTGCCGGCTCAGTACCCAGCAGGTGGAGCTGAGGGTAGGTTGGCCAGTCCAGCTGGACGTCCTCTGTGGCTGAGCGTGATGGTGAGTGTCGACACTGAGCCGGGAGATTTGTCGAAGCAGGAACTCCATTTATTAAATTAAGCAGCCCCTTTTATAGGTTTGATCAAGGGGCAGGATTAAGGAAGTGAGGTAAGATAACATAGAGGGTGAGGTTAAGTGGTGTAAGGTGAGGTGGGCCAGCAACAAAACTCCATGTAACAGTTACCAGGCAGGGTTAATTTTAAGGCAGATATGCTGAATCACTTTTGCCTGGAAGTGGTGCCTCTTAAATCAGAAGCTAAAGACAGGTCTCCAAACTTGAGCCAGGCTCAGGTAGATGCAGCAGGCCTTATCAGGCCCAACAGAACAGCATAGGGTTCTAAAGCAGATAATTTTGTTCCATGTCTGTAGGTCCCCTGTGGGGACTTAGAAAGTTCATAGCATTAATCCTTGGCAATTTTCATTGGTGTTATCAAAACCCAGGTGTTTTAATGTTACCCCTTGAATTTGTTGTCCTTTTACCTGTTAATAGCACCTTTGAGTCTTCCTATGAAATCAGCATAAGGCTGAAGTCCTCAGAGGGACCTTGTATGATTTTTACATGTGTAGAACTGTAGTCAGGTTTGAGGGTGCCATGTGTAGCTGAGATCACCATGGGTGTGTTGGGATGGCTCACTGCATGGCAGAGTCCCTTTAAGCTTTTTGCTGTATGGCAGAGATCCCTGTGATTGCTTAGAGCCATGTCTGGCCCTTGGTCTCTCTTGGTCTTCTTGTTGTTGGCTCCTGGGGTTTTCATGGTGATCAGGAAAATAATGAGGGCAGGTTATGGGGGAATGGAGAACGATTCCCTCAGGGAGTGTCTGAGAAGATGAAACTAATGAGGAAAACTGTGTGAATAGATGAAAGTTCAATACCTCTTTCACTCCTACTTAGCCTGAGTCTTTGACTACCCCAAATGCTTTAAGAAAAGTTACTTTATCTGAACCCACTAAAGATTCTTTAATGTGTCCTGGTGATTGTATTCTGAGAGGCACTGATCCCAGGAAATATTTTTTGGATAAATGGTATGAGGGACTTAGTGGTACACTAGACACAGGAAGCTGGAAGATCTCTGATTACCCGGAGCAAGGCTTAAAGTCTACACTTGTGCCTAGAATAGCTGGTGCAAGATCAAAGGGGTAGGGGGAAGGTATGCTTACAATCAGTTATAAAATTGCCTACAGTTAGGTCTAAGTTTCCAGACTATGCAGACTAGTGATTGGCAGGAAGAACTTGGTATGCACCCAGAGGAAAGAATTCTGTTAAAAAGTGGAATTGTTTTGACTCCTTCTCTGCCATATACAGGGGAACGCACAGAAGGAGTTAGGATAGTACAGCATCATGGAAAAGGAGTAGAATATAACCATCTTCCTTTGGGAATGTACGAGCAGAGCAGGGCTGGCTTGTAGACCTAAGGTACAGGGGAATGTGCTTCAGAATGAATGCTTAGTGTGCTAGAATAGGGAGCAGCTTGTGCATTAGGCCTCTTAAAGAATAGAATAACTCTGAGATTTGTTTCTCAAGACTCGGAGTCTGGCAGCTTATGCCCACAAAGGGCAGTCCGACAAAATATCTTAACTAGTACAGAAAGACTTAGTCATTTGCTAACCTCAGGGGCCAGCTGTTTCCTGCCAGACCTGCTGAGAGGGGTGGAGCTCTTTAAATGTAGAGTTGATGGCCTGTGAGTAACTTTTGTTCCCTGGACATGGAAGGAAGAAGTGGGAATCATTGTGAGGCAGTCTTGAAAATTCTTGGAAATTGGTTATGTAAAACCAAGCTGCACAGACTTTGCTGAACAAAATGGTTTTATTAGTGAAAAGAAAATGAAAGATGTTCTTTGTGAGAGAAGGCAGAGAGTGTGTGATCAGCATGTCCCTGTGTGTCTCCATTTCTCCCTTGGAGACCCCGCACTTCCTCAGAAACTGAATACTTCTGGAGCTGGACTCTGGCATCAGATCCTGTATCAGCTTTCTTCCAGGCAGCCTTGGCTATGTCCCTCACATGCAGGAGGGCCGCAGCAGCTCTACTATGCAACTGATGACCTATGTGTCTTGGAGAAACTAACATGACAAGACTCTGGCCTTTTTTCTTTGAGTGTTCTCACAAGCACTTAAAATTCTCACACAATTCCATCCTGGACTGTGTTCTGACACTGCACCTGAATATATTAACTTTAACTTTAAAATATATGTGAAGAAAGCCCTTTTTACAATATGGACTCACACACACACTGTCATACTGCAAAATGTGCTTTCTTAATGTATATGTTTTTCTTTATAAAATCAAAATAATTTGATTTAGGCATAAATAATATATAAAAGGTATATATGTCTTTATACCTGGTACCCAAGGAAGCCAGAAAATTGCATCATCCCTATGAACCTAGAGTTATAGTTCTGAGACATCTGATGTGGGTGCTGGGAACCAAACTTGGGTTCCTCACCGCAGCTCTACTACTGAGTCTACTTTCCAGCTCCCAAAGGTGTCATTGTAATGAAATAAAGAGGCGCCTTTCCTCATTCTGCCTTCCAGCACACGCACGTGCTGAAAGCCCCTGCTGCATGGTCATTGCATACTTGAGTGGCTTTTTATCCCGCAGTGAGTGGACTCTGCATATTGCTTCTTATTGTAAACACTTTTCTTTGATGTGACTGAAGACAATGAAAGATTTAGTTGGGTAGAGATGAGTTCAGATAATTTTAGAGAATTTCCATAATGTGACATATGTTATTTTTGTTTTGTTTTGTTTGTTTTTTTGTTTGTTTCTTCTGAGGCAGGATCTTTATAAAGCTATGCCCCATTCTGGAACTCACTATATGGACCAGTCTGTTCTTAAACTCAGAGAGATCCACCTGCCTCTGTCTCCCAAGTGCTGGGAGTACAGGCATTTACCACCACAAGCAGCTGGGGTGTTTTTAAAATCACCTACCTTTGAATCAGAGAATGAAAGGATGATGTAAGATTTGAAGAGGAGGGACAGATGGCTCAGAGGTTAAACAAACTGGCTGGTCTTCCAGAGGTCCAGAGTTCAATTCCTAGTAACCACGTGGTGGTTCACAACCACCTATGATGAGATCTGGTGCCTTCTTCTGGTGTGAAGGCACACATACATACAGAATATCATATACATAATAAATAAATTTTTAAAAAGTAAATAAGATTGAAAGGGGAACCATCATTGTTTTGATGAACAGAAATACTTCTTGGAATTGAACAATGTGTCAATTTCAACTGCTAAATTGTGTCCTATGTCTTCAATATTTTGCTTATTTGCCTTGTTAATTTCATCTTTTTCAAAAGTTTTAACTGTATACACACCTGTGCCATGATGTGCACCTCACACTCAGAACAACTGACAGATGTCTGTTCTCCATTTCCTCTATGCAAGTACTGGAGATGAAACTGAGACAGTCAAGTTTGGCACCAAGAGCTCAAATGGCTTGAATCCAGAGTGATAGCTGATATATCTATTCAAGGCAGAATAACAAAGGGTTTTCACACTGCATTCACAGAGGTTAACTTTTTGTTTCTCATAGACATGTGGCACGGAATTCAGGTTTCTTCACCACAAGCTTTTTGTCTTTCATGAAGTACTCCTCTCACTAAACTAGTGTATGCCACTACACGTGTGTGAGTAACACTAACTTTACTATGGACAATTTGCTTATAACAGGCCTTGCACACACATTAATACACTAATCAATGTGTGTGCTTTTTTTGATAATTGAATGGTGTAAAACTAAGTAGATGGACAGTTCTAGATCATGGCTCTCATGTGGCTATGTCAAAATTGTGACATCTGTTAATGCGTTGTTTCCTATGGAATGAAGGCCTTGCCAGCACTGATCAGCTACCTGACATTGAGGTATATGGTTGTGTGAGAATTTAATAATCAAGCAAATCTGTGCTTATTTAAATTCTTTCTTTTCCTTCACACTTCAGAGTATATTAAAAATTTTCTCAAGGTATATATGTATCAGCTTGCACATGAAACTAACTTTCCATGTCTTCTAGAACTTTTATGATGTCCTTCAGTTTTGTGGTCTTCCCAAATATAGCCTCAAATATAATACCAGAAATTGTATATTATTAGAAATTATGCAAATGTTCTTAGCCACATGCCTCTAACAATAACCAGGTATCAAAGGAAGCTACTAATGTTCTACAATGCTTAGACTTTAAAGACTCACATGAGTTTGCATCAGCCATCCTTGGAAAAGCACATATCCCCAGGGAATCCCCAAAAATAGATTTCTGGGTGCTAAAATTTGGCCAAAATCCCTCACAGGTGTGCCCTCCATTTTTTTATTTTATTTAATTCCAGATGTGGGCAAGTTGACAGCCAAGAATAGCCATTATTTGGCAGAACATCTTGTCAGGATATATTCAAGGTGTGATTCAAAGTCCACAGGGTATGTCAAATTCCAGAAACAGGTTAAAGCATAGTAAACTTGAATTTACAAGAAACAGAAATGAACATATTCTGACCTTATAACAAAGTAGCTTCTATTTTTTAGATGGAGTCCTTTTGGTTCATCAGAAACCAGGACACTGTGCATCCTAGGCCAGCAGTCTATGCCCAGATCACGAGACACCCCCCC
>NW_026590511.1:2198180-2223522 GCF_907164565.1 Psammomys obesus
TTTTTTTTTTTTTTTTTTTTTTTTTTTTTTTTTTTTTTTGGTTTGGTTTTTCGAGACGGTGTTTCACTGTGTAGCCTTGGGTGTTCTGGAATTAGCTCTATAACCAGGCTGGCCTTAAACTCACAGAGATCTGTCCACCTTTGCCTCTCAAGTACTAGGATGAAAGGAATACACCACCATGCCTGGCTAAAAGTTAAATCTTAATGTGCATAATTTTCATTTTACTTTTTAAACTTCTTTGCATCAGGGTCTGACTCAGAGCAAAGTGTAGCTTTTAACTTTCAGGGTCCAGAGTGTCCTGAATTTTAGAATTACACATCTATGCATCTCAGAATAAATGTGGTAAATTTATGCTCATATAGTAAGATTTCAGCCTCTCTCTCTCTTTTTTTTTCTCACTAGACTTTACAAGTCTAAATGACTACTTCCTTCAGACAAGGCTGGGCCTAACACTCTTTGCTTTAGAAACTAAGTCACTGGAGACTGCTGCTGTCGACTGTGTGGACATATGTAATGCTTTGTCACTCGAGTGAACGATCATGTGCTCTTCCCTGTCGTAAAATCAGTTATACACTTTCAAATCTTGTACTAGAGGGTCAAGCTGTGTCCATTTGTGTTCACATAAAAGTTACTAATGAGTGTGAGGAGAGAAGAAGGAACAGCCTGACATTAGACTCCCTAAAGTCTGATGAAGTCAGTCTGCCTTGGGTTTTCATTCTTATCTTTTTCTGGAACACTGCCTACATTGAAACCTGCAGTGTCCCCCACAGTCTGGGGCTTCCTTTTACAGGAAGGCTCCATTCAAGCCTTCAGGGAGGATTTCAGTATCACTGTGTCCTGATTGTTTAGGTCTGATCACACAGGACACTGGTGTGGGGATACTATCCAGATTGCTAAGGGGACAGCATATCATTTCGCTGATAAATAAGTTTTTTGTTAGTTTTACTTTTGAGACATGGTTTCTCTACACAGCCCTGGCAGTCCTGGAACTCACTATGTAGACCAGGGTGGTCTCTAACTTATACTTTCCTGCCTCTGCCCCTGGGGCACTGGGGTTAAAGGTGTAAACTAACACTCACAGCTGGAAAAAGAAGTTTTATGGTGTGAGTTGTTTCTACTTCCCTTTTAATTTTGAAAATTTACTATTTCTCAAGCATTGATTTTTTTTTTGACCTGTACACAGGGCTAATAGTACCATGTTCATGCTCAGTGTCCAGGAAAGCCTGAATGGGAGTCAAATACCCTGGAAAGGGAGCTACACAACAGTCATTAGCAGTCATGCAGTTATCTGGGTCCTGTGGAAGAGCAGCCTGTGCTCTGAACTATTCTTCTAGCATGGAGGTCTCCATTCGAGACAATGTTTCCTCTCCAGGGCAGCCTAAGTCACCAGGGCTCAGACTCCTGTTGTCATTAAAGAATGGAATTCTCCTGTAAGAGGGGACTTAGCCTCTAGCAGGGTTGAGCTCCCTACTTGATATACAATACAAAGTGGTTAGCTCTAACATCGTGTACACACAAACAACAGAGACAGACCTGGCAGGCTGTACATGTTCATCCATACATAAGCACACACACATGTAACAAAAATAAGGACAGGGAGGCAATCAACCGGAAAGTTAGGAGGCATGGAAGGAAGTCGGAGGGAGGGAATATGAGAGTATCTGGGGGAGGAGAGGGAAGTGGGAACTCGATATAATTACAGTTTAATGAAATGTATAAAAATAAAATTTAAATAATAACTTAAAACCATAGTGATGTCACTGCCCTGAGTCACACAGCAGCCGGGCTATTTAGAATCCTCTCTCTGTGGGACTCCACGGAAGCTGCTGGAGCGGTCCTTTGAGCCAGTCTGCTTAGCGGCACATCAGCCTTGTTCTAAGGATACAGTAGCTCAGCAGAGGCTGTTGTCTCACGATGGCACCCACAGTGCCGAGGGGTGACTTTTCCTAGTTTTCTGTTTTTATGCTCTATGTCATTCGCATTTGTGAGAATTTTGACATTGACATGACTATCTTTAGATCATATATCTTGGCTAACAGATAGCACTGGCTCTTAAACAATCTACTTTCACAGTATCATTTGTTTTGTTTTCAGCTAAGACCTTATGGTACAATATGAACATTCTAGAAGCATTTTTACCAGTCATTTTTATATTTTACATATGTTCCTGCATGGCTTTGAGCTAGGAATGTCCCCAAATGTTTCTACTTTTCTACTGTGGCCATATTCATGAATGTGTCCAGAGCCCCTCAGTAAAATCCCTATGTTGGGGGTTGGTCTGATGCTTGTATATTGACACCTATCCTTATTGTGTAAACCCGCCTAAGAATATACCTGATTGGTTGATTAAAAGGCCTATACCTGGACAGGGCAGAATGGGGTAGGCATGGCTAAGGTTCCCAGGCTTTTGAGGACAGGAGAATCATGGGAAAAAAATGGATGGGAAGAGAGAAAGAAAGAGGATGCTAGGATGGGTTACCCCATCACATGTGCTGGGAGGAAGGACTCCAATAATGGCATGCAAAGGCCCAGATGAAGAACACAAGCAAGTATCATGAGATTATGGATGGAAGATAGTCCATATAGGAAGGATTAAGGTGATGGCATTGGATGGGGGCTGGGAGGTGGATGGTGAGGTTATTGAGACAATGTAGGTGAAATATCTGCCCAGCCCAAGGTACATAAGTCAATTACAAAATCTAACAGATGTCTGTGTCCTATTCTTTGTAATAGTAGGTTAGATAATACAGCCATGACAATCTTAGAGCTAATAATAAATAAAATCAGTATCCAAGTGGGTTCCCTAGTAAGGGGAACAGGGACTATTTCTGACATGAACTCAATGGCTGGCACTTTGACTTCCTCCTACCCCCGAGGGAGGAGCAGCCTTGCTAGGCCACAGAGGAGGACATTGCAACCAGTCCTGAAGATACCTGATAAGCTAGGGTCAGATGGAAGGGGAGGAGGACCTTCCCTATCAGTGAACTTCGAGAGGGGAATGGGAGGAGATGAGGCAGGAAGGGTGGGATTGGGAAAGAATGAGGGAGTGGGCTACAGCTGGGATACAAAGTTAATAACCTGTAACTAATATTAAAATTTTTTTAATTTAAAAAAAGCAAAAAATAAATAACATTATATAGCCCAACATTTTTTTTAAAAAATTTACTACAGCATCTCCATGTTGCCTTTGCTGAGGAAAGATAACCTTAGAAATGAGTCCGAGGCTCTCCTTGACCGCTGCAGGTTAGAACTCTTTCTCTGCTTATGTGTGTGTTGGCTGTGTCTGTTTTGTCTTCACACTCAGGCGGATGGAAACCAATGATGTAGGATAATAGTTCTGTTATAAACACCACCCCCATTTCCATTCATATTTGGCTGTACTTTTCATTATGATTCACTTGTCAACAGACTGATGGAGACAGACACATTTGTGAGTTTGAGGCCAGCTAGGGCTGTATAGTGAGAACCTGACTGAAATAAACCTTAAAGAAGACAGGTTGTAGTGGCCCATACCTTTAATCCGAGCACTCAGCAGGCAGAGGCAGGCAGCTCTTTGAGATCAAGGCCAGCCTGGTGTATGATTTCCAGGGCAGTCAGGGTTAGACAAAGAGAAGAGACTTCATCTTCAAAAACAAAACAAATAAAACCTTTAGTAAATTGATATGACGAGATTAAAAAGATTGATTCAAAGTTTCTCTGAAAAAACAGCATGCGCTTTTAACAGCTGAGCCATCTCTCCAGCCAAAAATCCAAGTATTAAATCTCTGTAATTTTAAAACAACAGGTTTACTTTTTCAAACATTTAAACGTTCGTTCTTTTATCAATATAAAAGCTTTCAAATAATCATGAGGATCATTTGTTTGAGAAAAATAAATTCACATGATATAACCAGTGATAAGAATTTCTGCTTGGCACCCCCATTCCATATATACATATTTTAAAATTTTGAGACCAGGTTATCACTGTGTAGTCCTAGCTGAACTCAACTCACAGATCCATCTGTCTCTGGCTCCCACCCCAAGGCATAAGCCACCATATCTGGATACATTCATAATCTTTATGTAACATTAACCTAAAATCTCATAGGTTGATACATTAAGTTAAAATGCCTTCCCGTTTTCAAGTAAATGTACAGTCTTTGTAGCATGCTTCTTAACATTGTCTGAACTTTCCCAACGGGTTTTGTTTTAATTTCTTTATTGAGTTTTATTTTTGTTTGTGCATGGTTGCATGGATGTGTGTGCGTGTTTACTTCTCTCAGAGGCCAGAAGTGGGGGGTCAGATGCCCTAGAGTTGGAGGTACAGGCATGTGAGCCAACCTTCATTTGTGTTTGCAACTATATTCAGGTCCTTTGCAAGAGCAGCGCACAGTCTTGACAGCTGAGCAGATTTTTGAAGCTAACGAACAGTCAGTGTCCTGGGTTAAGTAAAGGAATTTATTGAAGAAAGAGAGACATTACGAGATGAATTTAGGCTTTTCAGCAGCAGGGGGATCAGTTCTAAAGAACTCAACACCAGCAGCTTCACAGAAGCACTTTTTATTGATTGTTACAAAAAAGCCATTTAGCAACTGCATATCCGCATACCAAAATCTCTGGTCAGATCTAGGAGTATTTTTAGCAAGCCATTACCTAAGCAAACACAGTCATTATAAGAATTTCGGGTTTGCCAGAAATGTCTTATGACTGATGCCAGAGATTCCCCAGAAAGAGCAACCCCATGAATTTCATGTATCAATCACTGGTTATTTACAAGATAGTATTTCATGGCTAAGTAGCCATCACTCCTTAGGAAATGCCAGGTGAAGTGGCTTTTCTAAAATTCTGCTACAAAACCCAGAACTAAAGAAAGATCATTTTACTTAAGTTTTCTTTTCGAATGATTTAAACTTGCCATCCAAAAAACATTCCACTCAACGGACCCTGAAATGGAGCAGGAATCACTGCCGAATTCTTGGTCACGGTCATCATGTTCACAAGGAAGATGGTGTCAATAAACATAAACTTACACTTTGAAATTGCCAGGTACTCGCTGTGCAGGAATGTGAAGATACCTGTCCCCAGGAGGGTCACCTTGGAAGGGAGAGCCATCTTCAGCCACCCATCCCCTGCTGCTTTCCAGTCTTTTTAGAATTTGTTTACAAGCTGTGTACCTCAGGCCCATCCATGGGTTGTCAGCAACTGTGCAGCCATTCTATAATCACCATTAGCCTGTGACTCCACCTGCTGTTTTCCACGTTCAGGCAGAAATAAGGAGCCCTGGGAATCTAGATTACCTGTGCTCTAAATAATAACACTATGCCAGATTGAAATTGCCAATCAAGCATTAGCGTGGGTTTCAAGAAACCTCAGCGAAAGGCCTGCAAGCAGGACAGAGGCTAAACTTCCTCCACAAAAGCAGTGGAACTTAGCAGCAAAGCACCTGGATGGGGCTTCTCATGCCGTTACCACTGCTGCTGGCTGCTGCTTCAGCACCTTCACAGAGGCCAGGCAGGGATTAAATAGAAAGTGGAATGTGGACCACGATGCCACAGTCCCATGGGGACTCCAGGACAGAGACTGACACAGCTGGCCCAGAGAGCTGTGTTGACAGAGGCTTCTCACACTGTGCTATTTGCTTATTTGAGGTAGGGTGTCACTTAGAACCCAGGCCTGCCTAACCTCACAGTGATCCTCCTGCCAGTGTCCTCAGCACAGAGGACAATTGTGTGCCACACATTGCTTCTTTTTATTTGGCGACTAAATATGCAGAACTAATGCAAGTCAGGCATGGTGGTGCATGCCTTTAATTATAGCACTGTGCAGTATAAACAAACTGATCTTTATGATTTCAAGGATAGCCTGGTCTGCCTATTGAGTTTCCATCTAGCCATGATGGCTACAGAGTGAGAATCTGTGGAAGAAAATAAAACAATAGGATGATGTAAAAATACTTAATTCTTAATTTGGTTTACTTAATTTTCATGAATGAATGATGCAGCATTACAAGAAAAGAAGTCTGTAGATGAATGTGTCAAGTAGGCAATAAATTGTCTATAATTTAGTCCTCAGAACATTAAGAGATTTTATAGTAACTATTGAGTCATTAATTTTAAAAAGTCACTTTGATCCCACAGGGTTGAATTGATTAAAATCTTGCACTTATATCGATGGGCCTCTTAGATGGAATAATGATTTATGAAACTGCAGATTTTTGGTGCATATTTTTTTTTTTTATCAAACTTCCTTTTTACAAAAATGACAATCACAGCACATTTTTCATAGCTGTTCTGAGGCTTAGTTAGCCCACAAACTGGTAAGATTCTTTTTTCCTTTCTCAGTTTCATGGCAAAGCCAGACTAGTTGAAAGGATCAGACTAACTTTGAGTTTTAGGCCCAGGTTAAGCTAAAGCCTCGTAGTACCTTACCAGAGAATGAAGGAATGTGACCCTGGCCATCTGTGAGGACAGATATAAAAAAGCGAGCAAGCAATGACCTTCACTCAGCAAAAAGAATGACCAGACCCTTGTCTTCGAGATAGTGTTAGCAACCAGCCCAAATGGCCTCAGTCCTTCTTCTGAGTAGCCCCTGACCTCCAGCCAAAAGCCCGAAGCCCCTATCTTCAAGGATGAGGTAATCACCCCCACCCCCACCTTTAATTGCAGCTGCATCCACACTTGGCAGGACTGGCCAAGCTTGAGCACCTAAGACTAACCAATTATCTTACTTTATAGCTTCCTCATCCAATCCTGAAGTGCCAAGACTGCAACCCCTAAAAATTCCTTCGCCTTATCCTTTAAAAACCCAAGGCCTTTGTCTCCCAGTCTTTGCTGACCGGCAGGGATGACCCCATTGTGCGATGGTTAAAATAAACCTCTTGTGATTTTGCATCCATGAGACCTCGTCTCTTGATCTCTCTTCATCCCTTCTGGAAATTAAGCTTGTGCTGGGCCTAACATAGTGCCCCCAAGAAGCTGGTCAGAGTTGAGGTCTGGCTCAGCAGGTGGCTGATGCCAGCAGAGGTTTTAGCCACCATACTTTGCTTTCTGGCTGGGATGGTGGGAGCCCTCACCTCACTCTGTAGGCTACTGTTGTATAGCCAAGGGCTTGGGGCCACAATGTACCTCTGAGATCAGATACACTTCCCTAAGTTTGCAGGCTTGGGAGGGTGGGGCCTCCGTCACTGAGCCATTCCCAACTTCCTGTGCTCACTGCTTCAGGTGCTGGGGACACAGGCCTAGGAGCACAACAGAAGGGCAGTGTTGCTATAAAGTTCTTTGGAAATGTATACACCTTACCCTTGTTCATTCAAATGCTGATTTCCCCACACACACTCTCTGCTTTCAATCTGGATATTGCATTGTGATACTTACTCTAAGCATCCTGTCTCAACTGTGTGTAAACAGGCCAAAACAAAACAACCAGCCACAAGGTTGTGCGATGGGAGGATCCAGAGGACAGGAAAGAGGGGAGGAGCCAGAGGGCAGGAAATGAATGGGAGGAAGAAGGGGCCAGAGGAGAGCTAAGAGACCGGAGTGGGAGGAGAGATCTTGGAGGATGTCGAGCATGAACCAGACCTAAGATTTCACAAAAAGCAAGTATAATGTGGAAATCTAAATGTTAGAAAACTATGAGGGCTTGGAGGTTTAGGAGGGAGTAACTATTGCCCAGCATTGTGTTCTAGGTTAACTAAATAAACCCAGTCTCTGGGTGGTGATTTGGTTATACAGCTGTTTAGGATTAACAGCAAGCTTTACTAAAAAATAATTATTAGTAAATATTAATAGTATTAACAACAGGGCAGGAAAGGAGCAAGGTATCACTTCACCTGCCAGGCAAGAAGGCCCTGAGTAGCTCACCAGCATGGCTGGAGGAAGCTGTGGCCTGTCTGGGGTTTAAAAGCTCAGGCTCTGGAGGCTGTAAGACAGTACAGCATGACAACGATGCTTGGTGGTGAATCTCAGACTGTTTGGTGGGGTCTGTCAGATGGAAGACGTGCAGCTAAGCCCTCTGGTGCTTGTCCCACATCTATACAACATCACAGTAGGAGGTTGGCCATGGTGGTTGTCATTTACCTGTCACCTGTGTGGACTTCCCAAAGCATACGTGAGTGTCACAGGACAGCAGCATGGACCACTCACACATGGCATCCAGCACCTTAGCCCCTGAGGGAGTCACTGCCCAGATGTGCAGTCAACAGCCCTCTCTTGAAGTCCCAGATCTCAGGGGTGAGAAGGGCCCACAATAAACTGTTCGTCGCAAAGGCGCTCATTAAAGAGCTGAAGGCCACAGAACAGACTTGAGTCTTTAGTCTGGATGCTGTGTAAGCACTGCCTGAGCAGGCAAAGTCCTCACCACAGAGTCAGACCTTGATCCATTCTACTAAGGGTGTTTTGGGGGCAGATCCTATGTTCATGTTTATTGCTCATTTTATTAGGAATTCTTTTTCAAATTTCTTTGCTTTCTGTCCCTCCTTTCTCTGATTTTCTTTTCTTTGCCAACTCCGAGTAGAGTTAGTTGTTTAATGCAAAAGAAAAACTCATTAGTTCTCATTTTTACCCTAAGGGATCTGCGCTTGCCTAATTTTGTAACTTAGTAGGAAGTTTACTGTGAATGCTTTGCTTCATAAATATTCATTCTGGCAGTGTGCTCAAGGATTCTGTTTTGGTGAATGGTTGTACTGACTTGACACATAACTCGGTATTTTGCTGGTTTTCGTGCTTTTTGTTTTTTATTTCGTATTCATTTTCTTCTTTAAAATTCTGATTTTGCGTCAGAATAAAGAAACATATCACGGCACATGTGTGAAGGTCAGGGGACAAGATGGAGGAGTGGGTCCTCTCTTGAGTATAGACCTCAGGCTGCAAGTTACTCACTCAGCCAACTACATGCTTCAGGTGTAGGATTCCCGTCTGATCCACCTACTTCAGTGTGTTGGTTGTAGTTGCCTTGTTTTCACTTTTGGAGAAAGAATACTGGGTATGCATTCTAGAGCCTCTCCCTTGCTTGGCCAGTGTCTGTCCACTGAACCTTAAACAAAAAGTTATTTTAAGGCAGGGTTTGCTGTTTCCTAAAATTTTATGTCAAGTCAATCTGTAGTCATAGCAGATCTTAAAACTTGTGATGCTCCTGCCTCAACCTTCCATGTGGTGGGATTCCAGGACAAATTGAAATTCATGTGAGAAAATAGCAATTTGAGTCTGAAAAGTAATATAGCTAAAGGCATGTCTTTAAAAATCAACTATTGGTGTCATTAATATTTTCTTATTTTATGTAATGTGGATTTAATCTGTAATCTCTTTCTTTCTAAGTCCTATTTTTCCATGCATTAATCCTTTTCTTTGTATTTTCCTATGTAAAATACAGACCTGGCAAGGCCTATTTTGGTACTTGATGCAGAGCCTTAATGGCATCAAGACAATCAGGCTCTTCAGCGTGAAGACTGTAGTTATCAGTCCCAAGGCCACCGTGTACTCAGTCTGAGGTATCGCGTGTTCTTGCCAAAACTGTCTAATTAGCTTTCTGCTGATTCTGTCCCATTCTCCTCCTGCAAATTGTGTATCAGCGCTGTACTTTTTAATAAACTTCCATAGCATGAGTTGTCATGGTCTCCCTGGAACCTACTAATGTCTCCCTGGACACCTCCCCTGTGGGGACCCTAACTATTGTTGTTTTGGGTCCTAGACCAAGCTGGTTTAAACTTGTGATGTCCTGCTTCCACCTTCCAAATGGTGGCTTGATCGGCCAGTGCCTTGATAGGCCGGGAAAGTGTTAACGTTTGGGTAACAATGTGAAGCTCAAAGGGGTGTGAGCAGTCCTAGATGTGTCTTACTGAAATTGCTGCTGCCTGGTGAATATCAGTCAGGTGACTTAAACTTGACCTGAATATGCTAGACGCTTTTTCAGCTATGAGGCAGCTTAATCACTCCCCTGCACATTGTTCAACGGTCTGTGTATGCCAGAGGCCCTGTGCCCAGAACGAAGGGGCAGTGCCTGCTGAGGGCAGGAAAAGCGCAGGGACGACGCTGCAGTCCAGGCGCAAGTTCCACCGCAATGCCCGACCCCGCAGTCTCCACAGATCCGTGCCTGAGATGGAAGCAGGGCTGGGAGCTTCTGTGCTGAGACACTTAGGGCCCTAAGGGAGATGCTCCTGTCACTCAGACCGCAGTAGCCAATCAGCGCCTCTAGACGGACCCGCCAGCCAGAACGGGGAGGGCACTTCCGGTCGGTCTTGCTTAAAGCTTGGTTAAGGTACCGAGGAAGGCGGAGATAGTCCGGTGAGCCGCTGCCGGGAGCCGAGGAGAGCGGGGCGAGCTCGGAGTCCGCGCCATGGTGAGCGGGGCCGCCGTCCCCACGCGGGGAGGAGCCGCGGGAGCCCGAGTGGGTTCGCCCCGGGGCGGGGACCGGCGGTGACACGCGGAGCCCTGAGAGGTCCCTGCACCTCCCGCCCCCCGCGGTCTCTGAGTAACTTCTGTCTGCGGGCTGCGCCTGTGCAGAACACGGGGATTGTGGGTCCTGTGTGTCCTCCGTCCTTATTGCTGACGTTATCTAAAGTGCGCGCGCACGCGCGGTTTTCCTTGTCAGGGAAGCAGGTGTGCTGACTCGCAGACCCTAGTTTCTCCAGTGTCGTCTAGAAGCTCTGCACTTGACAGTCAGGTGTCGGCTCCGTCCGCAGTTAATTCTGTGCGGGTGGAAAGTCTGTGTTATTAACACATTTGCATGTAGATGCCGCGGTGGTCCAGTCCCGTGTGTTAGTTACTGAGTTTCTGGCCTCATGTGTCAAAATTGGCCCAGTATTAATTTTGGTTTTCTCTGTAAGTGTCCTCGCATTTCTGTTGATCTCTATTCTTCCCCAAACAGCACAGTCTTTATTGCAGGTGTATGTGAAGTTTTGAAGTCAGATGGTGTCACTGTGCTGTGCATTCAGTCTTACATTGGTCATTTTTCATTCATGATGACCTTTTGTCATCAATTTCCTGTTGTTTATAACAGAATTCATTAGACTTTTTATTTTGGACTTTTGTTGAATCTATAGCTCAGATTCTGTAGTGTAGTATTGAGGCTATCTATTTACAGTCAGGAATTTCTCTCCTTTGATCGATTTTCTTGATTTTTTTTTTTTTTTGAATTACAAAGTTATAGTTTTGGCTATAGATATTTGTCACATTTCTATGTATTTTTGGCTGTTTTATCTATGCTTTCATATAAGAGATTTAGGGGTCTGTATTGTTAATTTACTAAATTTCCTTCACGTACATGAGTGTTTTGCTTCCATATATCTGTGTCCATCACTTGGGTGTTTGGTGCCCACAGAAGACTATATTTGATGCCCTGCAACAGGATCTCTAGATATTTTTGTGCTATCATGTTAGTGCTAGAAACCAAACCCAGGTCTTCTGCAAGAGCTGTAAGTGGTCTTAACTGCTGAGCCATCTCTCCAGTCAAATGTGACAGATTTTCAACATTTTACATGTGTGTGTGCCATGCACACACTGAAAACTGAGAATTGAGATTTGCTTTAAAAAAAAATCTGTCTTTGGAGGCTGGGAGATGACTCAGTAGGTATGCTGGTTAGATTTGGTCAGCTTGACACAGCTAGAGTCAGACTGGCATGTGGGCAATTTAAATGTATAGCATATTTTCTTGATTAATGAGTGATGTAATAGTGTCCTAGTCCCACTGTGGTTGGTCCCATCCTGAGCAAATGGTCCTGAGTAGAAAAGGAAGCAAATTTTGCAAAGCATGATGGCAGGAGGGCAGGAAGCAGCACTTCTCTAGATTGACAGCGTATGTGGCGTGCATAAGCCTATGGTGTACGTAAATTAGCAACTCTGTTCCTGGCCACCTAAGCTTTGATGTCATCTAGAGCTGGGCACTTGTAATTACTGAAGAGATTTTTCTTTATTAGACTCTAAGAGTTTGCTATAATGTTTCCTGGATCCCAGTATGTAGCCCCACAGGGGTTATCTTTCTCCTTAACTATTCAGTTCTTGGAATAAAGGTTTGTAGCATCACACAACTTGTTTTTTCCCCTTTGAGTCATAGAGTGGCCTGTTCATTTTAGTAACATGGAAAGGGGTTGTGTTGAGACCAGAATAAATGGAAGTGTTCATTGTATACACTAAAGGGGAAACAGGCTAGGCAATGGCTGGATTACAAGCTGTTCAAGTTTAAGGCAGTGGGCTGCATGGTTCTCTGTTATAAAGAAGACAGATGGGGCAGTATCAATGGCTTTCGTGTACTTTCCCAGCATGGGTTAATTTATAACTTAGGAATGAAGGAAAACTGAATTGGTAGGTGTACAGTTTCTGGAGGTTAGCTTGAGCCGCTGCAGTCTCACCGGGCGAGACACAGGGAATTGGCTGCAGTTTGCAGCATCCAGCACTCGGCGGACACTCTCCAGGAGGCAAGCTCATCTAGCCTCGTGGTGAGGACATGCCCTCCACCATGAAAGGGCTGTTTTTCAGTCAATATAGCAAAACTTTCTTTTAGTTATTTTTATTTCCTTTGATATGTCAAGTATTGTTATCTGTGTTAGTGTTCTATTGCTGTGAAGAAAAGCCTTGACCGCAGCAACTGTTGTAAAGAAAAGCATTTAATTGGGCCTTGCTTACAGTTTCAAAGGTTTGGTCTGTTGTCATGGAAACAAGGGATCATGCCAAGCACATAGGAAAAAAAAAGATATTTAAACCTAAGTTTGAAAGCCTCACATTTTAATCTCTTGTTAGACAGGGTAGGGAAGGTTATATTAAGGAAGCCTGTAATCCTTTCAGAGGAGTTGGCTTCTTCCTATTTCTGTGCAATGTTTTCTTCTTTCGGTCTCTTTCAGTCTCCCTCTGTCCCTCTTTTCCCACCCCCATCCCTCTTAATGTTTCTCATTTTTTTTTCTTTAGAGTTCTTTCTACTTAGGTGATATTTATGTCATGGTTTATATTTATTCAACAGCTTCGAGCTCCTATGTTTGAATGCTTGGTCCCCGTTTAGTGGAAGTAATTGTGTAAAATTAAGAGGTATGCCTTTGTGGGAGTCAGTGTGCCTTGTTTATTAAGGTGTATCATTCTAGGTGGGCTTTGAGGTTTCAAAAGACCAGTGCAAGGCAAGTGTTTCTTTCTGCTTCCTGTGTATCAGGGTGAAACAACTCAGCCCGTGCCTGCCCACCATGATGCTTCCTTTCAGAGGATAATAGAGTAACCCTCCTCATTCTAATCAATCCCCAAATTAAAAGCCTTCCATCATAAGAGTTGCCTTGGTCATAATGTTTCTTCAAGCAGTAGAACAGTCACTAAGATTGGTTGTTTTTTTTTGTAATACTTTGGCATATTATCTGACTGTATTCTGCCCATGTCACATGAACTTGAGTAAGGCTGAATGAAAGAGTAATGGACAAAACATTCAGTCTTCGATATGGTTATTATTGATGACTCATGCAGGTCCATAGAAAAAAAGAGCAACAATAGGGCAGAGCACTAAATAGTTTAGATGGCTGTCATATGCTCAAACAGAGGCAACAGTTACATGGAGATTAGGGCTACTGAAGAGAAGGCACCTGCCCTAACAGGTATTGTAAAGTTACTGTACCACCTAGCTAAGCATTTGACTGTGGAAGGAAAAGGCAAGGTGATTCCTAATTCCAGAGAGCAGCTTCCTTTAGAACCTACTGCTGCTCTGTTTCATTGGGGTCAGGGCCATCAAAAGCTAGAGCCGCATGTGGTGGTATCATTTATAAGCTACTATTTCTTGAAAGCAAAAAGATGGAAAATTTAAAGGATTTATGGATTCTTCCTCTGTACTTCTAGTTCAACACTGTTGCAACTATCTGAATAGCAGAGTATGATCCCTGGTGAGGAGACTATGAGAGTTCATTGTATGAAGTCTTGAAGATAAAGCCTTGTTTGCATTTTGACATCACAAGGTATTGATATACCGAAGCTTTGAGACACTTTTCATGAACAGCTTCATATAGTAAGTGGGTAAGTAGAAGTAGCCAGAGAGTGAGATGTGTGAAAAATTGCAGTGAGAAAAAGCTATCTAAGCACTTTGAAACTGAATCCCAGGTATTTAACACAGAGCTGCAGGATTTGATTATTGTTTAGCGGGGTTTCAGGCATGTCTTGGTCCAATCTTTCCTTATTTCTTTGGAATGAAATGAGTACTTTGTGCCATTGTATCTTGAGTAGATATGATTAATATTTTGAATTTAAACGATGTCACAGTTAAAGAGATTGCTTTGAGTGTTAAAAGAAACTTTGGACATTCAGTGTTGGGACTGTTACATAAGTGGGGATTTTGAAGTTAGACTAAATGCATTTGCATCATGGGTTGACTGTGACCCTATCACGACCTTTGTGAAAATGTGGGTTGAATAAAAAGTCTTAAATGTAGGGTGATGTATTTGAGGATTTATCTCTGGCTTGTGCCTTTCATTGGGGTGCACATGGAAACTTTAGAAGAAGCCTTTTTGGAGGAAGTCTCTGGGGATGGGCTTTCAGTGCCTATACCCTCACTTTTAAAATGAATGAAAATAGTGAAGACTGGAGCTAAATTCAGGGGAGCCAGATGCAGGGGTGAAAGCCTGCCAGCTCAGAGAGGCAGAGAAATCACCCAGCTGACCTTCCTTCTCAGCTGATGTCCCAGAAGGAAAAAGCCAAAAGCCCTTTCTTCTCCACACTGTCTTAGATACCCTTCAACTCAAAGTCCCTCCTTTCTGTTTAATCTCTTTCAGATGGTTTTTTGCTCTACCTCTTAACCTAGGGTTAATTTTATTTAATCTTGTGTACAGAAAGCTCTTGGATTAAAGGTGTGTCCTAGGGCTGAGCCAAACTGTAAGTTCTTGATTATAATAAACAGAAAGTTCTTGGATTAAAGGTGTGTGCTAGGGTTGAGCCACTCTATAACTAGAAACATGTTTTTACAGTTCACAAGTTTGAGGTTCACAATGGGATCAAATATCCTGCACCACCTTATCACACCTCCACTTCTTTGTGTGTTTGAAACTGAGTAGCCTCTTTTCGTGCAGCCATGCCATCACTACCATTACAGACTCCATCACTAATTAACATAAGATTAAATAAAAGCAATTGGTTTTACTTGCTAAGCCATTTTACTGACCTGATTGTTGTTAAAATGCCCATGCATGTTTTATTAATAAAAACTAACAGTGCCAAGTTAAACAAGTCAGACAATTTAAGTCTCTTTATATTCCATAAAATATTGCAGAAAAGTTTATTTGTGTTTCAATAAAAAGACCATCATTTTATAACAGGCAGCTAAGGGCAACTGTGCGGTTAATGCGTTCTTGTGAATAAATTTTAGGAGACTTTTGCCTGTCCTTAAATCACATATATATATATATATATATATATATATATATATAAAACTATTGGGGATGGAGAGACGGCTCAGAGAGTAAGAACACTGCCTGCTTTTCCAGAGGTCCCGAGTTCAATTCCCAGCAACCACATGATGGCTCGTAACCAACTATAGTGAAATCTGGTGCCCTCTTCTGGTGCACAGGCAGAATACTGTATACGTAGTAAATAAATCTTTTAAAAAAAAGAACTATTAAAAATGATTGACAAATTTTGAGTTAAACTATTAAAACATTTCTATGTTTAATTTCGGCTTTATAATAAATTACAGGAAGACGCTTATGAAACAAATACAACATTTGTCTCAGTGAACGTCTTTAAATGATAATTATAAGTATGTAAACAATTATGTAATAAAAAGTTTCCAAATGTAGCCTGTAAGAAATTAGGCAGATTTACCATAAGCAAACTTTCTAGACAATTTCCATAGCTGCACTCGGGGAGGCAGAGGCAGGCAGATCTCTGTGAGTTTGAGGCCAGTCTAGTCTACAACAAGAGGCCAGGACACCCAAGGCTACACAGAGAAACCCTGTCTTGACCACCCCAAACCCCCCGAAAACATAAATAACTTTAAAAATCTAGCAATCTTATATGCCACAGCTGGTTGATATCCATGGGAGGAGACCTGCCCTTTTCTGAAGAGAAACAGAGGATTAGTGGATGGGGTAGGGGGAGAGGGGAGGTGGTGGGAGAGACTGGGAGACGAGGAGGGAGAAAAAACTTTGATTAAGATGTAAAACCAACCAATCAATCAATTCTCACGTTTTTACAAATTCAAACATATTAAAACGTCATTTTCTTTAAAATATCCAGTCTCTCTAAAAATCCAAAATCTCTAAATACTTTTTTCAAGAGGGAAGAACCAGAGCACAGTCACAAGATGAACCAAGCAAAACTAAATTCCAGTATTATAAATAACTCAATGTCCAGTCATTTCAGATTCACTCATCATTTTCTGGGTTCCTCAGAAAATGAGCTTGGGTCACTTCTCCTGCTCAGTCCTCCACATAGCTTGCTTTTTAGGGTTTGGCTGGCTCTACTGCACTATTTCTGCTGTTCTTGGTGGTCATCCCATGGTACTGGCATCTCTGAACACTGGGGTCTTCTGCTGCAGCTGGCCTGCACTTTCACCAATAGCCTCTTACATGTTCTCTTTATGTTGCCACATCTCAAAATCTGTGCATGGACCTTCTATCCTGGGTCTTCAACTGCCACTGAGGCTGCACCTTTATTAATGGCCTCTCCTGGCCTCTCACAGTGTCAAGTCTTAGTTGCTCTTCATGACCCCTTCATGCCTTCAAAACCAGTGCTAGCTGGATCAATCTTACACTACCAAGTTTGGCTGCCAGAACAAGATACAACCTTGGCCAGTTCTGGAACACAGCTTCTGTGTGCTGACACTGAGGAAACATTTCCCAGAAGAGTCCTCCTCATTTATGCTGGTTTCTTCTTAATCCCATTCATTTCTTAGCTCCAGCTAAGCAATACCAGCTTTCCCAGTAACACCAAAGTTTTGCTTCAGAAGCAAGCCAGTGTGCAGCACACCCACCCAACAAACACAAACACAGAAAGCAGCACCTGTCTTACACCCATCCCAACCCCAGGAGCCTAGATGCAGAGGCCAAAGGTACTGCTCCCTGGCTTTCTTATTTGTTTTGGTTTTTTGAGACAGGGTTTCCCTGTGTAGCCTTGGCTGTCCTGGACTCGCTTTGTAGCCCAGGCTGGCCTCTTAACTCACAGAGATCTGCCTGCCTCTGCCTCTCTGTGTGCTGGGATTGATTACAGGCATGCACCCCCTCACCTGGCTAGCCTGTTTTCTTATAACACCACTCACAATGGGTTAGGCCTTCCCCTATTAATACTAATTTAGGAAGTGTTCTACAGCTGGATCTAATGGAGGTATTTTCTCAATTAAGGTTTCCTCTTTTTCAACAACTCTAGTTGTGTGTCAAATTAACACAAGACTAGCCAGCACAAACACCTCTGACATATACCAGGCCTCAGCAGCTTTCTTTAGCAGGGGAGGGAGATTCCACAACTCTTTTGTATTCTTGACTCTAGAGACAGAACCATGTGGCCAAAGCTGCTGAGTGCTGTTGCTTGCCGGGGCCAGAACTTCTTCCCTCCTTTCTATTACTTTTGTGTCAGCTTTCTCATGTTGATGGTTTCTTCCACTGCTTTAAGTGTTTCTTCCTTTCTGCATTTTCAGGGAGTGTAATGGCTTTGTGTTGCCTGGTAGGAAATTTTCTTTGATCATGTTGTTCACTGAGGGTTCCAGGTAAAATGCATTGCTGGGTATTGGGAGGTGACAGTTAGGAATGGGGATAGGCTAGGGGTATGAAGGGGTTCATACCTCAACACTCAATGGCTTTTCTAGCCCAAAGTTCCAAAGTTCTTCCACAATCCTCCCCAAACAACATGGTCACGCCTGTCACAATAACATCCCACTATCCTGATGCCAACCTATTTTAGTTTGGGTTTCTATTGCTGGGATGAAATACTGTAACTAAAAAGGAAGCTGAGGAGGAAAGGGTTTATTTAGCTTATACTTCATATCACTGTACATTAAAGGAAGTCAGGGCAGGCACTCAAATGGCTAAAAGCTGGAAGCAGGAACTGATGCAGAGGCCATGGGGAGGGAGGGGAGCAGATCAACCAAGATCTGTTTATTTCATCTCCTTGGAGTCAGGGAAAGACAGTGAAGAGAGGTCACACCAGAGGGTCTGCTGTAGGTCTGGAAATGAGATTGGTGGGTTGGTTCTAGAGGAACAACAGAAGAGAGGACTCTACGGACAGCTTACCTGCTTCCCTGGCAGGAGTGCTCTGTCAGTTAGTGCAGGAGTGCCTGCTTGAGTTGGGGCTGAAATAAAGCAACAAGTGCAGAAGGTGGTTGGAAGGGGAAAGTCTGTGGGCGCCACAGGAGACTTGGGTGGAGGGGGGAGGGGAAGAGTGCCTGCAGCTGTTGCTCTGTTGTAGAGAACTGGGAAGTTGGGTTTAGAGGAGAGGAGTGGTGGTGGCGTTCTTGAATTAGCTTACCCGTTTCTCCAGCCTGCTCAGCTAGAGTGTTCACAGTGAATGCCTGCTGATGTTGGAGCCTGGGGTGGTGGGATGTGTTGGGGGAAGGTTGGAGGAGACTATCTTTGTGATCCACTGGGGATGGATTCAGAGAGGAAAGGGAGACCACAACAGGGTTTCTGCTACAAAGCTGAGGATGAGCCTTGGCAGACTGATCTGGAGAATCCACGAAGTGTGGATCCAACAACCTACTTGTTGGGAAGAAGGCATAGTCACAGTCTGAACAAAGCAAAATCAAACTTCAACAGTGTAAATAACTCAATGTACAATTGTCTGAGACGCATGATCTGGTTTCCTCCAAGGTGCTTGCGTCATTTCTTCAGCTCTGCCCTCAGCAGCACACACAGCTTGTCTTCTAGGCTCTGACTGCCTCCATTCCACTTCTGCTGCTGTTCTTGGTAGTCATTCCATTTTTCTGGCATCTCCAATATGCTCAGGCCTCTTGCTGAAGCTGGACTGCATTTTCGCCAATAGCCTCTCCTAGGCTTTCTTCATTGTGCCAAGCCTCAACCTCTCTGAATGACTTCATTCAATTCTGGGCCTGCAACTGCTTCTGAAGCTATACCTTCACCAATGGCTTCTCACAGTGCCAAGCTTCTGCTACTCTCTACGACCCCTTCATGCTTTCAAAACCATTACCACCTGGGTGACTCTCACATTGCCAAACTTGGCTGCCAGCGTAAGGTATAACCTTGGCCAAGTCTGGAACACAGCTTCTGTGCATTGGCTCTGAGGAAACATTGCCAAGATTTCACCTCAGTGATCCTGATCTCTTCTTAACCACTTCAAAATTTTCAGCTCCAGCTAACCAGCGTCAACTGTCCCAGTAAGACAAAGATTTTACTTTAGTGTTTCTGGTCTCTTGTTAATCACAGTTGATTCTGCAGCTCCAGTTGACCAGACACCACAGACTTGGCACACAAAAGACCTGGTAGAGTCTTTACTTCCCTCTGAAACTTCACAAGCCAGGTCTCCATTGTCTGTACTGCTCTCAATATTCTTATCTTTCAAACTCCTACACAGTAGCTCCCTGAGCTCTCAACACTCAATGGCTTTTCTAGCCCAAAGTTCCAAAGTTCTTCCACAATCCTCCCCAAACAACATGGTCACGCCTGTCACAATAACATCCCACTATCCTGATGCCAACCTATTTTAGTTTGGGTTTCTATTGCTGGGATGAAATACTGTAACTAAAAAGGAAGCTGAGGAGGAAAGGGTTTATTTAGCTTATACTTCATATCACTGTACATTAAAGGAAGTCAGGGCAGGCACTCAAATGGCTAAAAGCTGGAAGCAGGAACTGATGCAGAGGCCATGGAGGAGTGCTACTTACTGGTTTACTCAGCCTGCTTGCCCTCTTATAGAACCCAGGACCAGTAACCCAAGGGTAGCACCACCCACAATTGGCTGGACCCTCCCCTATCAATCACTACTTAAGAAAATGCTCTACATGCTTGCCTGAACTTCTGCAAGTATATTCTTAGCTATGGTTCTTTTCTCTGAGATGACTTTAGCTTGTGTCAAGTTGGCATAAAACTGTCCTGCACACATTGGATTACAGGTATGTAACATTCTGTAATATGTATGTAACATTCTCCCTACCTTCGTTTATGTTTAAAGTTTTTAAAAATTTTAAAAATGTTCATAAGTCTTTTGCCTATGTATACATGTGTGTATATATAGTTATACACGTATCTACATATATATACATATGTATATATATGTATATGTATATATATGTATATACATATGTATACATGTATATGTATATATGTATATATATATATATATATACACACACACACATATCTACATATATATGTAGATATAAGTGAACCGGTGTTCACTAAAGTCAGAAGAGAGCATTAGATTCTCTTGACCTGGATTTACAAATGGTTGTGAGCCTCCAAGTGAGTGCTGAGGACTGATCAAGGATTTCTGCAAAAACATTATCTTAATTGTTGAACATTCTTTCTTGTCTAGTTTTTTTTTTGTTTGTTTTTGGATCAGCATTTTCTTTGCTAATGATTTTGAGAACTTTTTGATCTATCAACCAGTAACTTATTAAAAATGCATTCTTTTGTAGGAATATATTAGCCTTACAGTTTACCTGGGGCACTCCAGTCTCTTGGAAGACAAGTACAGAACTAGAGTTGTTATAGGATCTACTTAGACCCAACATAACTTAAATACCAAGTCAATATAGAAAACAAAAATTTATTGTAACCAAGCTGCTATTGATCAATCAGGGACACAGAATAGACTCAGAAGCTGAACTGTAACCCAGAGCTAGAATGTTACAGAACTTTTAAGCCTAAAAACCACAAACGTGTGCCAAGTTACAATTATATTTTTCTACCAGTCAGGATTTAGGGAAAGGGGTCTTCCTTAAGAACATGTCTTTGTGGTACACTTACCATACTCCCATTGGTTAGTTTATTCAACTGTGGCAGGTTACTTGCCTAGCATTTGTGTCTCAACTTGATAACCACGTGTCAGCTACCCACATCCATGTCTCTCTCTGCCAAGCAGGATACTGGTTACCCAGGGAGGTCTTGGGAACTTTAACTTTATTTTACCCCTATTTAAAATGAAAGTTTTACTCAAAATGGTTTCAGTTTGGTTTCTTCTTACAGAGTTAATGTTTAACTCTTTTAAGGAATTTCAAGTGAACTTTCTATCCTTTTCATTTGTTTGTTCATCTGAGTCAGGGTATCACAGTGTAGCTCTGGCTGTTCTGGAAATCACTATATAGATTAGACTTGCCTAGAAATTACAGAGATTTCACCTGTCTCTGCCTCCTGAGATCAGGATTAAAGGTGTGCAACACTACTTCCATCTTGTTCATCCTTTTTTGAAGTTAGGGATTTTGATATAATTTTGCTAATGTGTACTCAATAGTGTTAATATGAGTGTCTCTCTGTTTCATCTGCTGCCATTTCTCTTGCAATAGCATATGGAATCTCAGTGGGTCCAGAAGTGAGAGGTGTGCTCCTCCTTTTCTGTTTTCTTCTAAAATGACTTGGTGACTGCATTTGAAATCTGCAATACGGAATAAATGTGTGGAGTGCCCAGAATTATGTAAATAAATTCTCAATGAAGTGTACATTTACAAGGCAGTAAGTCTCACCGTTTCTATTATGTATGTGTGTTGGCTACTTTAGGATACAGTAACCTATGAGGATGTGCATGTGAACTTCACTCATGAAGAGTGGGCTTTGCTGGATCCTTCTCAGAAGAGTCTCTACAAAGATGTGATGCTGGAGACCTACTGGCACCTCACTGCTATAGGTAGGAATGTTAGGGTTTTTTTAAGTCACTTTTTACAATAAGAGGACAAGCATTTCTTCATTATTGTTGCTTTTCTGGGATTTCAGTTGAGAAAGAGGAAGAATATGGTGAATAAATCAGGCATGCTTCTCAGGTTCAATGAAGATAGTGACTTAAAATTTGCATAATATCCAATAATATGTCATACATTTTTGGTACTATATTTTAGGCTACAGATGGGAGGACCAGAATATTGAAGAACATTGTCAGAGTTCTAGAAGACATGAAAGGTATTTTTTCAATTTTTTTAAAAAAAATTATTTACTTTATCCAGACTGCAGTTTCTCCTCCCTCCTCTCCTCCCACTGCTTTCCCTCCACCTCCCATACTCCACATTCACTCTTCCTCCTTTTTTCTTCACAAAAAGGGGCACCCTCCCATGGATATCAATCCACCTTGGCTATCAAGTTACAGTAAGATTAGGAAAATCTTTTCATATTGAGGCTAAATGACGAAGCCCAGTAGGGATAAAGGGTCCCAACGGCAATCAGCAGAGTCAGAGACAGCCCCTGTTCCTGCTGTTGGGGGTCCCACATAAAGACTAAGCTACACAACTGTTATATGTGTTCAGAGGGTCCAGGGAAGTCCTGTGCATACTCCCTGGTTGGTGGTTCAGTCTCTTTGAGCCTACGGGCCCAGGTTAGTTGATTTTATAGATTTTCTTGTGGTGTCTTTGACCCCTCTGGCTCCTACAATTCTTCTTCCCTCTGGGCATATATTTAAAGCATGGTGGATTGTCCTTTATGCATATGCCCCAGGAGTGGTATAGCTGGGTCTTGAGGTAGATTTATTCCCACTTTTATGAGAAACTGCCAAATTAATTTCAAAGTGGTTGCACAAGTTCACACTCCCACCAACAATGAAGGAGTGTTTCCCTAGCTCTACATCCTTGCTAGTATGAGCTTGAATTTTTGATCTTAGCCATTCTCACAGGGGTAAGATGGAAAATCTCAGAGTTCTTTTGATTTGCATTTTCCTGACAGGAATTCTATTTAACTCTGTATCTCATATTTTAGTTGGGTTATTTGGTTTGCTGATGTCTAGGGTTTTTTTTGAAATTTTTTAATATATTTTTGATATTACCTTCTGGTTGATGTGGAGTTGGCGAAGGTCTTTTCCTATTCAGTAGACTGCTGTTTTGTCCTTTTGACAGTGTCCTTTGCCTTACAGAAGCTTTTTAGCTTCATTTTGTCCTCTTTATTAATTGTTGATCTAAGTGCCTGAGCTGTTAGTGTTTTTTTCAGGAAGCTGAACAAGAACTATTCCCTACTTTATTATCTGTCAAGTGTAGTGTATCTGGTTTTATGTTGAGGTCTTTGTTGCAGAAAATTGAAATGGCTAATACTGTTTATTATTAAAGTCTATAATTATTATGGTGGTTATTATTAACCCACAACCTTGTATGCCAATATCAATAAGAGACACAGACACCTGTTATATTTTAAATAAGCCTTATTTCTTCTGGGGCTGGGCAGATGTTTTCCCCTAAGCTACCTCCATTTGGGCAGCTTCTCTCCACACCATGTCTCTGAGTCTATTCCTTCTGGCCACATGGGTCTCCCCATGCTAACCCATCAGCCCACTTGCTTCTCCTCCAGTACTCTCCTTCCATTATCCTTCTGTCCTCCAAGCCTGTGAACCTTAGCTCCACCCCTCACTTCTGCCCTGCCCAGGTGTATAGGCCTTTTATTCTGTTAATTAAGCATAATTTTGGAGGCAAGATCACATAGCATTACTTGGGGTATGTGATAGTCTGCTCGAAATAGAGTAAGAATCTTGGGGGACAAGCAATTAATAAATACAAGGAATCAGACCATGCTGATACAGATCTTTGATCTACTTGGACTTGAATTTTGTGCAGGGTGATAGATATGGGTTATTTGCATTCTCCTACATGAAGACATTTAATTAGACCAGCGACATTTGTTGAAGGTGTTTTCTGTTTTCCATTGTATAATTTTGGCTTCTTTGTCAAAAATCAGGTGTCCAGCAGTATGTGAATTTATGTCTGCATCTTTGATTCAATTCCACTGATGAACCTGTTTGTTTTTATGCCAATATCATGCAGTTTATATTACTATGTTTCTGTAGTACAGCTTGAAATCAGAGATGGTGATGCCTCCAGAAGGTCTTTTATTGCACTGGATTGTTTTAGCTATTCTGTTTTGTTTGTTTGTTTGTTTGTTTGTTTTTCCATGTAAAGTTGAGTATTGTTCTCTTAAGGTCTATAAAGAATTGTGTTGGAATTTTGAATCTTGTGTTGTGCTGAAATTTTAAATTGATTTTGATAAGATGACCAGTTTTACTGTGTTAATCCTATCAATACATGAGCATGGGAGATCGTTCCATCTTCTGATGTCTTTTTATGTGCGAGTTGATACATATGTACCTCTGAAGCTTTAAGGAAATGAAACACTAAATAAGCACAGCTTTGTGAAGATTATTAATTTTTTACAAGATAATATACCTCAATGTCAAGTTGGTGATCCAGGTGTGCAAGGCATTCCTCTAAGAAAGAAGACAGCAACAGAAAGCCTTCACAAAGAAGTCACCATTTTAATCATAGCTATGAGAGCCATGTTTTAGAACTGTCCATCTTTGTAGTTTCATACCACTCAAGTATTATAAAAGTATATATATTGATTAGGAAATCAGTGTCTGTCCAAGGCCTTTTATAAGCAAATAGTCTATATTAGTGCTAGTATTCCTTATACGCTTGTAGTGACTTACCCTAATTTAGTAAGAGGAACAGTTTATGAGAGACAAGAAGGTTGTTATGGTAGAGAAATCTGAATCCGTATGCCACATCTCTCTGATACACAAAAGGTTAGACTATGTGAATGCACTGTGAAAACCTTTTATGTTATTTTTTCTTTAATAGGTATATCATCTGTCACCCAGGATACAAGCCATTTGAGCATAAGGGATATGGAAGGAAACAGTGTACCTCTCCTCCTACAACAGTTAGAAGATATATAGTAGTCCCTGCTATGAATAGACTTCATGAATGTGATATGAGTTTACAAGTAATTGGTATTGCAACTACAGTGGGAATACATCAACAAACTCACCCTGAAGAAAAGCCTTACAAGTACAAGGAATATAGGAATTCTTTTGTTAGTCCTAGTTCACTTTGCACTTGTAGTGTGACTCACACTATAGGAAAATGTTATGAATGCAATCAGTGTGGGAAAAATCTAAGTTCTTCCAGTTCTCCTCAAAGATGTGAAAAAACTCATATGGGAAAAGGAAGTGATAAATATGAGCCATGTACTAAAGGCTTTAACCAGCACAGTTATCTTCAAACTCACAGAACTAACACTGAAGAGGATCCCTATAATCAATGTGACAAAGCCTTTGGATCTGATTCCACTTTACAATTACATCAAAGAACTCATTTGAAAACAAAGCCCTATGAATATAATCAATATGAAAAAAACTTTGCACATCATGGTTGTCTTCAAGTACAAAGAACTAATAATGGAGAGAAACTGTATGAATGTAATCAGTGTGGTAAAGCCTTTACAAGTCGCCATAATCTTAAAATACATGAACGAATTCATACTGGAGAGAAACCCTATGTGTGTAAT
>NW_026590511.1:2223532-2223703 GCF_907164565.1 Psammomys obesus
AAATACATGAACGAATTCATACTGGAGAGAAACCCTATGTGTGTAATCAATGTGGTAAAGCCTTTGCACATTTCACTAGTCTTCGAAATCATGCAAAAATTCATACTGGAGAGAAACCCTATGGATGTAATCAATGTGGTAAAGCCTTTGCATGTCGCAGTAATCTTCAAA
>NW_026590511.1:2223713-2268843 GCF_907164565.1 Psammomys obesus
TCAAGCACATGAACGAACTCATACTGGAGAGAAACCGTATGAATGTAGTCAATGCGGTAAAGCCTTTGCAAGTCGCCGTAATCTTCAAATACATGAAAGAATTCACACTGGAGAGAAGCCCTATGGATGTAATCAGTGTGGCAAAGCCTTTGCTTGTAGAAGTAATCTTCAAATACATCAAAGTACTCATACTGGAGAGAAACCTTATGGATGTAATCAATGTGGTAAAGCCTTTGCACATGTCATTTATCTTCAAAGGCATGAAAAAAGTCATACTGGAAGCAAACCTTATGAATGTAATCAGTGTGGTAAAGCCTTTACAAGTCGAAGTAATCTTCAAAAACATGAAAGAGGTCATACTGGAGAGAAACTTTCTGGATGTAATTGATGCAATAAAACTTTGGCATGTCAGTGTAATCATCAAACATGGCAAAGAATTCATACTGGAGAGAAACCCTATGAATGAAATGAGTGTGATGATGCCTCTGCATGTTACAGTTTTCTTCAACGGCAGGAAAGAGTTTTTACTGGAGAGAAATACATCAGTTTAATAAATGCAATAGAGCCTTGCATAGCAGACACATTTTTCCTGTTGAGCAATCTCACTGTTGTTCATTTAAGATTAGTAGAATTATTTCATCAATAAAATATTGCCTTGTTTTCAAATTGTATACAAAACAGAACTACACTGAACAATTTGAATAATAAAACCTATTTGCAAATGAAAATGATATTTATACTGCCATCCATTTTTATGGGTTATGTTCGCTTATTCTGAGGGATAAATACTTATTCTTAACATTTTCTCAGAAACATAAATGAATGGCAGAGAATTGTCTCAGTGGGTAAAGGTGGTTTCTGCTCAGCCTGATTTTACTCTCCGGGAGAGCTACATTACTCATATAGGTTTTACTCTGATCACTACACTTGGGTTGCATGCACACTCACAGCCCAGCACATGAGTGCCACTACAGTCACTTGCCAGGTTAAGACACTTTCTCCTAAATTTGACTGCTTTGATCTTTAGTACTGACATAGAGAAAGTAAAGAATAGACACCTGTAAGTTGCCCTCTGCCTTGTACATGCATACCATGGCACAGGTCAAGTTTTTTAAAGAAATGAAATTAACAAAGCATAGAAAATAACCAAAATATTGAAAACATAGGAAACAATTTACCAGTTGAAGTTAATACTTTGTAGCAGTTCCTGAAGTGTTACTGTTCAATAAAATAATAATTGTTCCCATTTAAATCTTATTTGTCTCTCCTTCAAAGATGTGTCATTTTTAACATCTCTCAGTTGGGTGTAGTGGTTTATTTTGGAAAGATGCAAATGGATCTCTTAGTTTGAGGCCATCTTGGTCCACATGGTGAGTTCTAGGACACCCATAGCCATGCAGAGCAATCCTGTCTCAAAGAAACAAAAAGAATAAGTAAACATAGCACATATCACATTATGGAGTTTTCCTAGTATACTGTGGACTCATATCTACTCAACTAAATTCTTCCTTGTCTTTGCCTGAATGAAGAGAACAGTGTTAGCAATGACAATATGAAGCAATGTGCTGAGTCCATTTACAGAGGAACAGAAATTCGTTCAATACTTTGATGACCATGTAGCAGAGACTTTGATCATATAAAAGTGAGAGAAGATGTAGGACTAATGGGGCATCTTCATCTGCAATATAATGACATTTGGGTGATGGACAGTTGCTTCTGTTAGGTACCCCAGTTTTGTTTTTAGAATCCACATCAGATGGCTCGGAACTACCTGCAATTCCAGGTCCAGGAGATCTGATACATTATTCTGTCTTCCTTGGGCACCAGGTATGTAAATGGTGTAAAGAAATACATGCATTTTATATATTTTTATATGTTGTATATATTTTAATTACTAAAATAACAAACTTGAAGAAAAACCTTTAAAAAATATAGAGTCAGGCTACAGAGAATTGCATAGCGGTTAAAAGCACTGTCCGTTCTTCCAGAGGTCCCTGAGTTCAATTCCCAGCAACCACATGGTGGCTTACACTGGGATCTGATTCCTTCTTCTGGCATGCAGGTGTTCATGCAGATAGAGCACTCATACATAAAATAAATCTTTAAAAAATATGGAGTCATTTTCATATATATGGTTTAAGGACATACATGTGCTTTTGTGTGTGTGTGTGTGTGTGTGTGTGTGTGTGTGTGTGAATACATATTGTAAAAAGGGCTTTATGTGTTTTTTTTCTCTAAATTTAAATAAAAATTTAATTTAGGTGTACAATTGTAACAGTGTTCTGGAATGGAGTCATGTGAGAAGAATTCTGAATGTGTGTGAGACTATACCAAGAATACAAGAAAAGATTCTTGTGATCTCAGTTTCTTCAAAACACAGAATTGTTCCTGAAATGTGTTTCTGTGCTCGTCCCAGGTATTGTGGATAAGAGTTTTGTTCAGATAAGTAATTATTGCTTGTTGTTGCTTTTCAATTAAATGTTAAACTAATCTTTATGGAAAAGCTTGTTTTCCATGTCTGGCGTGTCCTACAGCTTGAAGTCATGAAAACTTGACTCATATGACCTTTCTTAACTCTCAGAATATAAATGTGTGGGGCCCTGAATAAAGGTGACTATTTCTTTCATAAGACTTTAGTCTGCCTCATTTATTGGCTTCATTCTTCCAGATCCTCTCTAGAGTGGTGACAAGTGCATTGAACAGGAACCAGAAGTTGGCTATAAAATAAAGTGTTGACTCACAGAGAAGGAGGTGACTAAGAATGATGGGGCAAAAACGGGGGAAAGGTCTGACTTTGTCAAGCTTGTGTATCTTTTTTTTTTTTTTTTTTTTTTTTTTTTTTTTTTTAGAGAAAAGAGGAACACAGTATTATAATCTCTGGTTTTCAGAAGAAGGAACTTTAGTTGGAGATGTATAGGACAGAGTCTGAAATGAGCTAGGTGAAAACAATTCCTTCAAGCCTATTTAATTCATTATATGGATGATCTACTGTTGGCCACCTTTAAAGAGGAAGAGCTACAATTCATATGTACCACGACTCATGATATGCTACCTAAAAATGGGCTTTTTATTGCACCTGAAAATGTGTAATGATTAGACACTGCAATATTTGAGACAACTGGCTACTAGAATAACTGTTAAACTACAAAAAAAAAAGTCTGTTAGAGAGATGGCTCAGTGGTTAAGGGCAATGACTATTCTTCCAGACGACCCAGGTTCAATCCCTAGCACCAACATGGCAGCTCACAACTGTCTGTAACTCCTGTTCCAGGGGATCCAACACCCTCACATACATGCAGTTAAAATACCCATGTACATAAAATAAAAAAAAAATAATCTCATTAGATAAGACAATTTAAAAATTATTTCAGAGGGGCTGGGGAGATGGCTCAGCAGTTAAAGGCACTCATAGTTCTTTCAGAGGACCCAGGTTCACATTCCAGTACCCACATGGCAGTTCATAACTGTCTTAACTCCAAGATCTGATACCCTCACTACAGATATACATGCAGGCAAAACACCAATACACATAAAATAAGGGTAAATAAATTTTAAAAATTCTTTATCTGGGAGTGTTGTAATCCTAGTACTCTGGAAGGCAGAGGCTGGTGGATAGCTGTGAGTTTGAGGCTGGCCTGATCTACAAAGTGAGTCCAGGACAGCCAACGCTGCACAGAGGAACCCTGTCTCAAAAAAAAAAATTCAGAAGTTAGTAGGGGATATTAATTGGATACACCCTACTTTAGGACTACCTAATTATGCACTAACCGTACTATTTAAAACTATAGGTTGAGATGTCATTGCACAGTCTTTGCATATTATCTAATGGGATAAGAAAACAACCTTAGCTTTTTTAATCCAGACTAAAAGACATTTGTGTATCACGAGGATCCTTTGCTGCCTTTAAACTTAGCAATTATCCCCACTAAATTGTCTCCTACAGATATTATAACACAAGAGAATAATAATTTGGAATGGATTTATTTACACTATAAGGGCCATGAAATACTAACTGCTTTCCTTACTCTTGTTGCTGCACTATATTACCGCTAACAATCAATGTTCAAGACTGTTACACAACTCTATGGATTTTCAGATTTCATTTGTAGATTATCGTAGAAGGATATGAAGTCATTAGCTAGCAAGGTGTGGGATTTTCTCATGAATTGAACATGTGATTCTAAATATTGCCCGACCTCCTCCCATTGCACAGACAGGTGCTTATGTTATTGATGGCTCATCTAATGGTGTAGGAGGGCTTCATGGTCCAGGTAGTCACTAATCAATTAATATTTCTTCCTCAGCTCAACAGGAGGAACTATTGTTTGATTCATCTATTATGGTTAATTCATGAACCCTTAAATACTATTTCAGATTGTGGTTATGTAGTTGGATTGTTTCCAGCAGTAGAAACTGCTGCAGTTTTGTTTTCGGATCCTGTTATGCTCCTATTACTACAGGAACTACAACATCTGGTTGGAATCTACACACATTCTTTGTTTATTACTCATACTCGTTCACGCCCTAACCTCCCTGGTTTTCTTGCAGAAGGGGCTAGGCAAGCTGATGCATTAATCTGCCCTATTTTTACTTTTCCAGAAGGAAAACATCCACACCTACACACTAATGCTAATAGACTTCATGTGCCACATCCTGCTCAGACAAATGTGACTGTTGTGCAGGAGTGCTCCATGTGTGCTCCCTTACACTCTCATGTTCATAAAGCTAAGGTTACTTCCAGAGTTAAAGATACTAACTACAGAAATGGAAATCAGTCACTTTGCTCCTGCTCTTGGAATACCATAAGCGCATGTCTGCACCGACATATATTCCAAATTTTGGGGGGCTTATACCTCATCCTCAGAGAATGCTTTTGCAGGATGCTCTTTTCTTACACTTTTTTTGTTATGCCAGTACCTACTTACATATAAACTGACAACCAATCTATAATAAAAAGTTTAAGGAGTTCTCTAAAGAATCAAATATTAATCATATTATAGACATTCCTTATAATCCTTAAGGCCAGGATATAATTGAAAGAGCACATAGAACATTAAGACAACAATTACTAAGCCATAAGGGGGAATACCAAGCGGTATTCTGCCACACCTACACCAGTGTCGCCATAGTAGCATAAGCTACAGGACGGGGGATATGCTTTCTCCGGAAATTCGCCCCCTGGAAGGTCCCTGGCAAACTCATCCCACTTGGAAAAGAGACGTGTTCTGAGATTTCTACGCTTCTTCAGTTGTGGCTCTGGGGCTGGAGTAATGAATTCTTTGATCTTTCTCTGTGACACCTGAAACAGCACAACTAATTTTATAAAGAAATTTATCATTAGTAGATTGTTAAAGGCTTTAATAAAAATAATAAGTTTAAAGAAAAGTAATGAATTAAATTTAATATCAGAAGAAATTATAAGAATAGAGAAAGAAATAATGGGCTCCTTCTTAAGAAAAAATAACAGGAGAAGTACAGCTGGCACGAGTTTACCCCTCCCTTCAGCGTCTTGTTTCTAGGGAAGATCATAAATCTTTAGCAGGACATAAGGGAGGATGGTTGACCAAGGTGTGTTTAGACTTTGACAGGTATTCGACTTGGCTTGGAGGACTATTACAGCTCCTGACTTTCCTCTTCACTAGTCAGTGATAATGAAACCATAGTTTGAGGTTTTTGTTTCTTGTTTGCGTTGATCAGAAAGTTTCTAGGCAAAGATTTCTTGTGGGCACTGCCCTATGTTAAAACATAAACTTTGTATCCTTGCCAAAAGTCTGAATGTTCTGGAAAGCATGCCAATTTTAAGGTGCTTCCTTGTGAGATCACTATAAAAATACTAGCTTGATTTCAGTAAAGTTGCAGCAGAGTCAAAACCATCAAGGTGTCTCTGTCTGTCAATTCTTTGCCGAAACCGTGTCTTCCTGTCCAAAGCCTTGTTCTCCCGCGGACGACGGGAGCCCGACTGGGCCGGTTCGTGGCGGTATTATTATTATTTTTTTAAGATTTATTTATTTATTTATTTATTATTTATACAGTATTCTGTCTGCATTTGTGCCTGCAGGCAAGAAGAGGGCACCAGATCTCATTATAGATGGTTATGAGCCACCACTGGTTGCTGGGAATTGAACTAAGGACTTTTGGAAGAACAGCCAGTGCTCTTAATCTCTGAGCCATCTCTCCAACCCACCCAGGGGTGTTCTTGCACTTTCAGTTTTTAAAATTTGCCCCCAGGTGATACATGTTTGAGAGCCAAAAAGAACATTTCTGTACAGAGCATTCTAACTGCCTTTAAGTAGGCCTGTGTGGTTTAAACACTTTGAGATTAAATCCTAAACCAGGTGTGGTGGCACATGCCTGTAATCCCAGCAGTCAGGGAAATAGAGGCGGAAGATCTCTGAGTTTGAGGCCAGCCTGTTCTACAAAGTGTGTCTAGGACAGCCAAGGCTACACAGAGAAACCCTGTCTCAGCAGAGTGGGGTGGGTGTGGAGGTGGGGGGGGAGGGTAGAGAAAGAAAAGAATCCTGGTTGGCTGAAAAAAAAAAAAGTGAAGTTGTATTTGTTATTGCTAATGGATATACCGAATCATTATGGATTTCTCTTCAGTTCCTCTGGCTCCAGGCCATCAAGGACAATGGTACAGCATGAGGACACAGGGAAACTCACCAGAAAGAGAGCAAATTTCCAGTTAAAGAGCAAAAAGAGATAGTGACCTATCATCAAGTCTGTCCATGTAGGATCTAGTTCAGGCTTTATGTACCAAGGGAGAAGATATTGTAATTAGCTCTCAGAGCCCTGTGTCATCTGAGAATTTTTTATGGGATGCTATCTTCTCTGACCTGTGCATCTGCTGTGAGCATCTCTGAATATGTGTATTGTTCTTCCTCGTCATCCTTTTCTTCGACTTGTAGTTTGGACAGATCCAGTTCCTGTTACCTTTACTAATGGCAATGTGTTTATGACTAGACCTTGGAAACATACTCACTCATCCATCTGAAGAAGGGACTGCATTTAATTTTTTCTTTGGATTTGATTCGCTTCCCATTTGCATAGGACATCATAGCATTTATATTCCTATAAAAGCTGAATAAAGGCTTATGTTTTACAAGATACCAGAACTACTAATCACATGGGTCTCTCTTAAAGTGATCCTCTGGGTTTTTCTGACAAATATAATAATATTACCAATAGTACTGGACATAGTTTGCATCCCTGTTCCTGGAAGCACACTATTACGCACAATGATTTCACTGTTCTATTATTATCCATTACATTCATAATTTGCTTGCTAATAGGATACTCATGTATCAAGTAACAGTTACAACATGTCAATCAAAGTCACTGTGGATATCTCATGTTTAAAAATAAAAAGGGGATGATGGAACATGGTTCAGGAATAGAGGCATGTCACTTCCCACCCTGAATCATGTGTGAACACACATGTGCTCACATAGAATACAATAAAGATAGATAGATAGATAGATAGATAGATAGATAGATAGATAGATAGATAAATGTAAAATGTCCCAGGACTATCAGTGGTGAGAGTGCAGTCATGAGTCAAGATGCTCATTTTTTGTCTCTAAAAAGCAACAGACAGCCTGAGGTAAGAGCACTTCTAGATTTGATCATTTGTGTATTTAAAAAAAATAGTAAATGACAAATTTGTCATGAACTCCACCTTGTCCAAGTCTATGGTATGTTAACATTGTGTCAGGAACCGAGGAATGTGCAGGGTGAGTTATCAAGTTCAACAGGCTGCAGAGGTGGCCCAGTGGTTAAGAGCAGTCACTGTTCTTCCAGAGGAGTTGGGTTTAAATCCCAGCATGCATGCGGCAGCTCACTCCTGTCCATAACTCCAAGATCTGACCCATTCACAGACATTTATGCAGGCAAAACACCAATGCACATTTGAAAAAAATTTAACATGTGAACGAGTCCAGGGGTTGGTGCTGAAGCTCAGTTCGCAGTGCTTGCCTAGGGTGCACAGAGCCGTGCTTCCAGCCTCAACATGGCAACCCAGGTAAGTTGGCTCCTCTAGCACTCAGGAGGCTCTAAAATTTGAAATCGTCCTCAGCTACATAGCACCACTTGGTGTTTCCCCTGGTATGGTTCAAAAGTCAGATGGCAGCCTGCGGGACCCAGGCCTCTTCTGCCATATGGGTTCTGAGGACCAGTCCACATCCATCAGACTTGGCTGTGAGAAGCTTTAACAGCTAAGCCATCCCTGAGCCCTGATTTTTTGTTTCTATCCTTCTTTTTTTTTTTGCAGAGGGGGTGTTGCTGAAGTTTGTAGTTGGGCAACTCTCGTTTTTGAGACAGTGTTTCTCTGTGTAACCCTAATTTTCCTGAAACTGGATCTATAGACCAGGCTGGACTTGAACTCACAGATACCCACCTGCCTCTGTCTCCAGAGTGATGGGTTAAAGGTGTGCACCACCACTGCCCATCTGGGTTTTATTTTTATAAGGGGCTCATGTAGTCCAGATAGACCTTGAACTCAAGACTTACCTGCCTCCACTTCCTCAGGATTGGGATGACAGGTATCATCACCACATCCTGTTTGTGCAAAGGTCTAGTAAATGCTGGTCTCAGTCGGCCACCACTCCACCCACTGAGACCATCGGACCTGAAAATATTGATAAAGGGGGCTTGGACAGTTGCACACTGACATCTTGTCTCAAAAGTCCAAATCAAACCCCCCCCAAAAAAAAACCTAGTTATGAGCAATTATGTATTTGTGTGTTTTGAGATAGAGTCTAAGTTGCCTCTGCTGCCTTTGAACTCCTGATTCTCCTGCCTCAGCCTCCTAAGTACTGAATCACAGATCTGTGCCACTGAATGAGGAAGCTAGGGAGGCTTCCCTCCATTTCCTTTCCCTTCCCTTTCTTCTCTTTCCATCCCTTTTCTTTCTCCCTTCCATACCCCCTTTCCCCTTAGCCTCTTTCTTTCCTCTCTCTTCCCCCCTTATTCCTTCCACACCTTTCTTTTGAGGCAAGGTCTCTCACAGTCCAGGTTGACTCATACTCTCTATGTAGCCAGGTTGACTTGAACTCTTGATCCCTCTGCCTTCCTCTACTCTGTGCCCCAGGAGCATGGTGCTATGCTTGTCTTATAGTGAAGCTATCTCCTATATGCCACTCAGTGTGTCCCTGCCTCCTGTCTCCATCTTGGGGTGCCCACCCCTTTTCAACATTCATCTGCCAGTTCCTGGACCTTAGTTCCCCCTTCAGGGACATCCTCTTGGCTTATGGAAGCACTCCTATGAACAGTCCTACCTCATGGACTGTTGACTTCCTTTGGTTTGATTAGGAGGACTGGCAGGTGACAGGCGAGCCCCTACTAAGTGTACCAAGGTATGTCTCTGCCTCTGTCCCTTCCCACCTCACTGCAAGACAGATGGACAAGGACATAAAATTCGTTCTCAGCCAATCCCTCAAGATGTAGCTGCTGCAGGCACAGTACTGCCGAGGACATAGCTTAGCTGTTCAGCTTCTGTTCTTCACCTCTACAAGCTCAAGCCACAGGGACCACTTTTCCAAGTCTTGGGGTGATGAGTGGGACTTATCATGCACTGGGAGGCCAGCCTGGACCTTACAGACAATGCCCATCTGACCCTAGCACACCACAGTTCCTTCCACTCTGGCCTTCTGATTCCCATCACTCCTTCCTGACATGCTATGACTTCTGATATGATGTGTACATCACAACTGCCCACCCAGGAGTACAAGCTCACTTTGAGAGGGAGACATAACCTGTGTGGGCAGGGGAGCGCAGAACACAGTTGGAGCTTTTGAATCCAAAACATAGATATAGCAAATATATAGATATTTATATATATGAGTGCAATGCAATATTTGAAGAAAAAATAATGGAGTTGTGGCTCAGGGGTGGAGATTGTGCCTAGAATCTCCCAGTGAGAGGATGGGTGCATGGCACAGGGCTGGAGCCCTGTCACCACTGTAGAGGCAGTGGGATCTGGGAGCATGGAGCTGACAAATAAGGCTGACTTAAAAGTCTCATGCAAGACAGCTTCATCAGAGCCTCAGTCAGTTTGAGGGTTGAGAAAGGTCTTATGAGTTTATCCTGTATACAGTCACAAAGGATGAGCCACACATGGTAAAAACATGCTTTTCCACAGTCGTCAAATTTTAACTGAGTAACAGCATCAAGTAAGGACAAGCAATCTGCAATAAACTCACTCCTAAATGAATGAGTTCGCTCCTGGAAGGAGCACAAAAACACACTCTAAGAACAAGTCTATGTTTTGAAGAAACTGAGGTTGCAAGTCTCTTGTCTTATTTCTCACAAGCACTCAGGATTTTTCTCACATGACTCCATTCTTGGACTTTGTTCCCACAAGCAAGAGCCATCAGCTTGTGCAAGACCTACTGATCCCAAACTTTCTACCTTTATCTTCTCATCCCAGGTCCTCATCCTGGAATCTCCCCTTTGGGGATCCTAATTGTGGAGTCACAGACTAACCTGGTTTAACCTTTTGTCCTGCCTCTACCTCCAAAGTATAGGCATGATAGGTCAGTGCCACCACAAGAGGCTGGAAACGTGTTAATATTTGAGCTACTAGTGTGCTGCCGAGAGAGCTGTGAGCAATCCTATGGAAATTGCTGATGCCTGGTGAATATCAATCAAGTGGTTCAACTTTGACGTGGATGGGCTGGGTGCCTTTTCAGGTATGAGGCAGGAGGATTGACGGTGCTTATTGAGTAACTATGTATGCTCAGGAGGAAGCAGAGAAAATGCCTAGTGAGCACAGGAAGACTTTAAGGGTTACTTTTCAAGTCCAGGCGCAAGTTCTACTGCAATGCTGATCTCTCCCGGTCTGGGACAGGTCTGTGCCTGGACTGGAAGCCAGGGTTGGGAACCACTGTGCTGTGACACTCCTCAGCACTCTGTACCTAAGAAAGCTGTTCCTGTCACTAAGGACTCAGTAGCCAATCAGAACCATAGAGGGCACTCCTGGTCAGCCATGCCACAGGCTCTGTTCTGGGGCTGTAACCTGCTTCAGGGAGCTCTGAGCGTGTGAGCTAGGAGGGTTTGCCATAGTGAGCTGCAGGAGCCAGTGTGGCTTCCTTCCGGGGCTGTCCGGAATGAGTGGCCTCTGACCTTGCTCTGCCCGCCTACTGTTAGGTCTCTATCTGGGGACAAAAGGCAATCTGAGGTGCCTAGTTAGCATATCAAAGCAGACAAGACCGCCAGGTTCTCCCTGCGTCTTTCAGTTCCTACTTTTAAGAGTATGGCTGTTGTACCCTAAACTTCTCCCACCCAGTGTAGGGTTGCTCTTCCCAAGCTGCCTTCCTACAGTTGCTCTTCCCTTTACTCTTGGCTCTCCCTTTCCCTCCTCTTCTCAGAAGGCCTGGCTCAAAGTCATCTCTACTTTGGACTCTCCCAAATGTCTCTGCCTCTGGCTATGCAGTCCCTTTTTTTTTCTTTTTATGCTCTCCCTTTTATCTGCAATAAACCTTTGTGTCTTTCCTCTTTATCTCTTTTTTTTCATTCATTTGGTGCCGAATCCTAGGCTTGGTATATGTAAATTCTCTTCCAAGGAACCTGGCCTCTCCAAACCAAGCTGCCAATTTGACTCCTAAAGTATATGTGGACCATTTGTTTCTGGTGGCTCCTGCCATTCATCTAATTCGGTCCCGAATTCTTGGGTCTGCTTTCTCTGTTACTTCTCTGTCTCACCTGTGTTATGCCCAGTTCGTGAACCCCAAAAGACAAGGAATAAATAGACTCCGCTGTAAATACATGAGGTTTTTTTTATTATTATTATTATTGTATACACGTTTGAACACAGGACACAAACCTCCTGTGGAAACAGAAGAGGAATGAGGTCCTGACGTCTAGGGGTATAGAGTTTTTAAGGGGGAAAAAAAAACCTTGCAAGCAGTGATGTACATGCTTTGGCATTACATGATTGGATAAAGGAAATTGACTTTTGAAATGACTGGTCCACTTTAGGTGCCAAGACTACAAATAGTTCTGGCCTGGTCATATGGGCTGGTTTCCTAGCAAATGTATAATTAGAGGGCGGGGGAAAGAAGGCAGTAAGACCAGTCTTCCCCTCAGGGTGTTATTGGACATGTCTCCACCCAGCTAGCCTTAGTTCAGGCCTTAGACTTTAAAATAATAGCCACTGATTTTTAATCTTTGGGTCTCTCACCTGCTCTAAACACTCGTCTCCTTGCCAGTGCTGTAAGTGTCTCTGTGGCTCCTAGAGCCATCTATGCTCTCCCAAGACATCCCCTCGGGCACTTATGTTGCGTCTTTCCGTTCTGGCCTACTACACCCGTCTGGCTAGCTCTCCTCTCTCGCCTCCCCCTAGAGCCTGCAGTCCCGCCTCCAGTCCCGCCTGCAGTCCCGCCTGCAGTCCCGCTGTTGTTTCTCGGCTCTTGCCTACAGCCCTGCATCTTCTGCTCTCAGCTCCCTCATGAAACTCCTTATACCCCCTCAGATCTGTCCCTCTGTCTCTTCCTTAAACCCTCCTAGGCCTCTTCCTCAGGCAGGGCTCATGCTTCAGCTTCTCTAGGCTGGAGCCCATCTGGGCCATGACATACCCCCTCTCAGCTCCCTCTTGTAGCTTATAGAAATTCCCTCTGGAGGAGTTTCATTTTTCTTCTTTCTCTCTAAATGTCACGAGCACTTGATTATACCAGAGGACTTCAACTGAGATGCCACAAAAGGGCAGCAAGGTATCTATAAAAGCCAACGCCAGAATGATTTTTGAATGCTGCTTTAATCACACAAATCACACAGATATCTAAGAATTGCATAGCACATTATACATCTTATGGGGAATACAACCTGGCCACGGGTACGGGCTCAGACATGTTGTCTCCGGAATCGGTGTTTCAGTGTCTTCTAGGTCCTGGAACTTTGAAGTTCCTGCTGGGCCTCAGCCGCATCTTCTGATGACTTGATGGGCCTTGGAGTTTCTCTATCAGGCCTCAGATGTGAAGGAAGATTCGGTTGCTTGGGAGCCACCTTCCAGGGCTGGTCTGATAAGGTGGTACTTCCAGGGCTGGTTTGTTAAGGTGGTCTGGGATTTTTAAATAGCCATTCGGGAATAGGCTGGTTAATTGGCAGTCTTGTGGCTTCCTCACCAAGAGTCTAGCCTGCCGCACCTGTGTGGGCTCAGGCTTCGGTTTTTATACACTTTTGGTGGGGCATGGCTTACCTTACCACTCTTTCACAAGCACTAGCTGCTAATCAGCTGACATTACCTAATTTCATTACTTAATGCCTTAAGGGCATTACTTTGTTATACTTATTCCAGAGCATCGCTTAGCTCATCATTCTTTCACACACACACACACACACACACACACACACACACACACACACACACCAGCTGCCTTAAGGGTGCTTTAGGTACTGTCACTAAGAATATCTTCTAATCTATCCTCAACAGCTCTGCTGTTTTACAAGCTCTCAATACCTTAAGGGCGTTACACAGTCATCGTCACCAAAAATGTCTCTTAATTTTGCTCCTGACAGCTCTGCTGTCTTATAGGCTCATTACAAGAAGCCATAGTGGCGGTTCCACCGTCTTACTCATGCTCCCATTAATTTAGGGGAAGAGAGTTTATTCAACAAAGTAATGCAAAGATCCATATTTCCTCCTCTAGTGCTACCTACTCCACAAACACAAATGCGGTGGTGGCACATTCCTTTAATCCCAGTCCTCAGGAGGCAGAAGCAGGTGGATTTCTGTGAGTTCGAGGCCAGCCTGGTACAAGACAGCCAAGGCTACACAGCGAAACCCTGTCTCAAAAAACCAGAGCAGGGGCGGGGGGGGGGGGAGCAAGGAATTTTTAAGCATAAACATCAATTGGGTTTTTCACTGGGGCCTTGGGAAAAAAAACACCACCCACAAAAATTACATGGAAATTTAATGAGTATCTCTAGATACCTCAATATGCCCTTATATAGAAAAGTTACAGGCTCTTCATGAGTTAGTCAGAGAGATTGTGCACCTAGAACCCCCTTTTCCTTCCTGGAATTATCCTGTTTTTGTCATTAAAAAGAAACCTGGTAAATGGAGATTATTGACTGACTTAGGGAATGTTAATGCCACTGTGTGGCCAATGGAGCTTTATAGCCTCATTTACCTAAGTCCGCCGCTATTAAAGATTTGATTTTAATAGGCTTCAGTTTAAAAGATTCCTTTTATACTTTACATATTCATCCTGATGATAAGGTACATTTTGTCTTTTCTGTTCCCCCACACAATCAATCATTTCACCTACCCGGCTGCAGGCCGCCTTTGCTCAGCCCAGCCCTGCCCTGGTTGTTTCTATTCTTTTTTCTGGCCCAGCCCTTCAGTCTCATTCTATGCTTGCCCTTAACTGCCTCTCTGGTCCCCTGCCTTGACTCCACCTTCTTTGATGATGGCCCCACCCCACCCAGCCTCTGCTCTCCTGCTCACCTCTACCCCTAATCTAGGCTCCAAGCCTCCCAGCCTCTAGTCCTGCTTCCATAGCAGCACCCTAAATCTCTGGCCACAAGAGCTTCGTCATTACCAAACACGTGGATAAGAACTCACTATTGCCACATTTTTTATGCATTTGTGTATTTATTTCTTCTGAGTGGGTGTATACGTGTGCACATTTGCCACAGGGTGGGAAGTGGCTCAATATTCCACAGTGCACAGGTAGAGGTCAGAGGACAGTGTGCAGGAGTTGGTCCCTTATGGATTCCAAGGGCCAAACTCAGGTCACAAGGCTTGGCTGCAAGCTCCCTTAAGCAGCACAGAAATTGAACCTTTGATTTCTCCTTTTTCTTGACATTTATGAGCAAACTTTTTTTGGTGAAATAAAATAGTAAATTCAGAGAATCTTTACCTTATCAAAGTACATTTCACACCATACACCTATCTGCAATGATAGACGACTACCTCTCTCCTATTATTTTCAGCAAAGGGGGCTTCCAGGTCTCAATTTGTTCAAATCAGACAGGCCTATATAAAGGCAGTTGAGAATGCTCTGTAGAGAAATGTTTCTGACAGCTTGAATTTATATCGCCTGGGGGCAAATTTTTATTTGTTCATTAATTAATTTATTTACTTTACATCTGAATTGAAGCTTCCCCTCCCTCCTCTCCTCCCAGACTCTGCCAGTCACCTTGCCATCCCCAGTGAAGGCTTCTCCAGATTGTTGTGTACTCTTTGTAAACAAAGTGCATCTTATCCCAGGCTTCTCAACTTAGTCCCAAGTTCCTAAAGCCACTAAGTGACCTGATTCTATAGTAACGTCAACAAATAGACTCTGTTCATGTATTTTAGGGTACCACCCTTCATACAGCAATTGATCTTTTACTATATTCATTCCCCTCGCTCTACTTCACTGTTCAATATTCAAAGCTCCTTCCCTCTACCATGTTAACCATTGCAGTTGCTGACTGGCCTCTAGTACAGCTATCACCAATCCCTTCCAGTCTTGGGGAATAATTTTATTTTAAGTAGGCCAGTTATTTACAGTTTGTTTCATATACGGCAAGTTCGTACCACATGAAACCATGGACTCCTTAAAATGCCTTAGATCTATCACTTCTATAGGCCATCCTATCTTAACTTTATTCTATCCTGTTAGCAGGCACAAGACTACTGGGAAAGTTGATGGTGATTTCAAAACCCTAGCTGCCCCTGTGTCCACTCTCGTTGCACAGATGTTTTACACTAACCCTTTCTTTTGAAATGGTTTGTTTCATCAGACTGTCCTCTTATCTTTTCAGCTTTTCTCTGGCCTGACCACCCTCCAGCAGTTTCTTTCCTTCTTTTATGTGAGAAAGTCCTACTCTCTTGCATAGTCACTGTACCGGAATCTATTTGTTCTCTCTTTTCCAGTGCTTCTTGCTTCCCAAATGCTTTGACCATCACCCAGTAGTCCTGCCAATTCTGTAAACCTTTCAGAAATAAGAACAGAACCCCTTTCTTTTCCTGTATCTGCCGTTTTTCTTTTTCTCTTTCTTTCTTTCTTTCTTTCTTTTTTCTTTCTTTCTCTCTCCTTCCTTTCTTCCTTCCTTCCTTCCTTCCTTCCTTCCTTCCTTCCTTCCTTCCTTCCTTTTTTTGAAACAAAATGTAGGGAGAAAGAAAGAAAACAAACTGAAACCAGAAAAATCTCCTCTGGGAGCAAAACAGGCAATAGTAGTAGTATTATACCCAGCAGTAGTAGCCAAAAAAATAAATGTTTTGCTGGCATCTTGAAACAAATATTCCTTCATCCCCTGCTGTTTCCTCTACAGCATTTGAAATCAAATTTCCAATTCTGCCTATCCTCACATATGGGTGCCACCTGTAGCAGGCATTTGCTACTTTGTGAATTCTTCTTTCTTCCACCCTTCTCCACTCCTTTTTAACCCCCCTAACACTAGGTAGGAGAGAAAAAAATCATAAAGGGAAAAGGAAGCAACTTTAATATTAGACTACTTCCTGAGGAAAGGTTGATCTTCAGTGTCAGGATATCTAATTTCTTTGTCTTGTTTCTTTTTGCACAACTACTTAACAACATCAACCAACAACATCCAATCACTAACCAGCAACTCATACTGCCTCTGATAAAATCACACTTCTGCTAAAGTATGAGGCAAATCATAGTCACCTACTGTGAAGAAGCTCCATGTACCCACACTTGGGATTAAAACAAAAACATAGTCCTATAATATTTCTGTTTTTTAAAAAGTAAACCTATATTACAAAATTCTCACCTCATCCAGATACTATTAGAAAAAGACCCATAATAGGATTGATTGGTTTAGGATTTTGTTGTTGTTGTTTTTGGGTTTTGTTGTTTTGAATTTTTTTGAGACAGGGTCTCTCTACATAGGTATGCTATCCTGAAACTCACTATGTGGCCCATGCTGGCCTGCAACTCAGAAAAATCCATCTGCTTCTATTGCCCAAGTGCTGAGATTACAGGCATCCAAATAGTACACCTAGCTGAGATGTTTTGAAAATGACCTATCTTTGAAATCAGAGAATGAAAAGATAATGTAAGAGTCAAACAGGAACCATCATTGTTTTAATGAACAGAATCACTTCTTGGAATACTAAAATACATTAATTATGACTGGTAAATAGTTTCTTATATTAGCAATATTTTGGTTTGTTTTAATTTCATCTTTAATACATTTTACCTGTGTGTATATACCTGTGCTGTGTTGTGCACATGCCATCAGAAGACAATTTATGGGTATCTATTCCCTAGTTCTCCTAGAAGAGTTCTAAAGATCAAACTCAGGTAGTTAAGTTTTGCAGCAAGTACCTTCAACTGATAAGTGAACTCATTGTCCCTTATTCAAGTTTCAAAAATATGTACGTATGTGTTGGCTAGTGTGTGCATATGTGACAGCCCAGGTGTAGTAATCAGAGAAAAACTTGTCTGAGTAATGCGGGTCTCCATATTACATATAAACTCAGGTCACCTGGCTTAGCAGCAGCCGCCTTTACCCACTGAGACAATTCTTTCCCATTCACTGTGTTTCTGAGGAAGTGTTAAGAACAAGTATTAATTCCTCAGAATAAACAAATGTAACCCATAAAATGATGTTAGTATAAAGTCATTTTCTTTTGCAAATAGGTTTTATTAATTACGGTGTTCCCCTATCCTTAGATGATAATTTATAAATAAATTACAATACTTTACAAACAATATTTTAATGATGAAATGGCTCTACTGATTTTACATAAACCCCAGTGAGGTGGTTCAGTGGGAAAAATGTGCTTGGTGTGCAAGGCTTTCCTGCATTTATTAGATTCAAGGTGTTTCTCTGAGTAGGAATTCTTTTATGGCTCTGTAACATGCAGAGACATCATCACAGTGATTACATTCTTAGGGTTTCTCTCAAGTGTGAGTTCTTTGATGTGTCTGAAGAGTACACTTATGTACCAAAGCTTACTGCATCAATTACCTTCAAAGGGTTTCTCTCCAGTATGACATTTTTGTGATAACGAAGACTACTGTGACATACAAAGCCTTGTCTACATTGACTACACTCAGAGATTCTTTCCAGTATGATTTCTTTTACGCATTTAAAGATGACAGGACATGCACAGGCTTTGCCACAGTGATTACATTAATTAGGTTTCTCAACAGTATGATGCTTTTCATGATTTCGAATGCTACTACGACTTGCAAAGGCTTTACCACATTGATTACATTCATAGGGTTTCTCTCCACTATGACTTCTTTTATGTATTTGAAGACTAAAGTGACGTGTAAAGGCTTTACTGCATTGATTACATTTATAAGGTTTCTCTCCAGTGTGAGTTCGTTCATGCCTCTGAAGACTAATGCAATGTAAAAACGCTTTTCCACACTGATTACACTCATAGGGTTTCTCTCCAGTGTGACTTCTTTCATGTATATGAAGATCACTGCGACGTGCAAAGGCTTTACTGCACTGAGTACATTTATAAGGTTTCTCTCCAGTGTGAGTTCTTTCATGTTTTTGAAGACTGCTACGACATGCAAAGGCTTTGCCACACTCATTACAATCATAGGGTTTCTCTCCAGTATGAGTTCTTTTGTGTATTAGAAGATTACTGCGACATGCAAATGCTTTACCACAATCGTTGCAAAGATAGGGTTTCTCTCCCGTATGAGTTCTTTCGTGTATTTGAAGAGAACTGTGACTTGGAAAGGCTTTATCACAGTGCTCACATTCATAGGGTTTCTCTACAGTATGACTTCTTTCATGTATAGAAAGATTATTCCAATATGCAAAGGCTTTACCACATTGAGTACATTCATATGGTTTCTCAAGAGTATGATGTTCTTTATGATTCTGAAGACCTCTATGACGTGCGAAAGTTTTACCACATTGATCACACTCATAGAATTTTTCTCTAGTATGACTTCTTTCATGTTTGTGAAGAACACTGCTGTATGCAAAGGCTTTACCACACTCATTGCAATCATAGGGTTTCTCTCCTGTATGAGTTCTTTTGTGTCTTTGAAGATTACTGCGACATGCGAATGTTTTACCACACTCATTGCAATTATAGGGTTTCTCTCCCGTATGAGTTCTTTTGTGTCTATAAAGATTACTGTGACATGAAAATGCTTTACCACATTCATTACAATCATAGGGTTTCTTTCTCATATGACTTCTTTTGTGTATTTGAAGAGAACTGTGACTTGGAAAGGATTTACAACAGTGATTACATCCATAAGGCTTTTTTTTAGTATGATTTTTTTCACTTTTCCGAAGACTACGGAAATTTGCAAGGATTTGACTCCATTGGTTACATTCATAGGGTTCCTCTTCAGTGTGGATTCTTTCAAATATTTGAAGAACACTGTTCTGTGTAAAGGCACACTGCTTCTTTTCACATCCCTTATGCTCACAAGGCTTGTATCCACAGTGACAGATGTTACACCTATTAAAGGAGAAATGACAAGCAAGAGGTTTTCATAGGCATGTGCTATAGGGATTAACGTTTCTCCATGGCTACAACCTCCTTGCCTCCCATAAACCGTTCCTCTCACTAAACTGTAGAAAGTCATTATAAGTATATGAGTAACACTAGCTTTACTAATGAACTATATGCTTATAAAAAGTCTTGGACATACACTAAACCTCTCATCAATATATATGCCTTTTATGATATTTAAATGGTTTGAAACTAAATGGATTGACAAGAATTTTTTTTCTTTTTGAGAAAGGATTTTTCTGTGTAGCCCTAAAATAGTGTCATGTGTTAAGATATTGTTTCCTTGTCTTGTTTCTTAGAGGATTGCCTTTCAATCACAAGTCAGCTACATGAAATTGAAGTACATGGTCTTCTAAGTATTTAATAATCATCAATATACATAAAACTGTGCTTATTTACACTGCTGTTTTTCTTTAAAACTTCAGGGCACATTAAAATTTCATCAGTGATACATTTCTATCAGCTTGCACATGAAATTTACCTTTCATGTCTTCTAGAGTTTTGATAATGTCCTTCAATATTGTGGTCTTCCAGTTTGTAGCCTAAAATATAGTACAAGAAAATTTATGATATATTATTAATATTATGCAAATTTTAAGTTAGTATCTTTGAAATATGAACCTTAGAACCATGTCTGATTCTTCTTCTTTCACAATTGAAATCACAGAAGTGTGTCAATAACTAAGAAATGCTTGTCCCTTGTTTAGAAAGTGAAAGAAAACTAGGATGCCTACCTATAGCAGTGAGGTTCCAGTAGGTTTCCAGCATCACGTCTTTGTAGAGACTCTTCTGGGAAGGATCCAATAAAGCCCACTCTTCAAGAGTGAAGTTCACATGCACATCCTCATAGGTCACTGCATCCTAAAATATCCCATAAATGTACATTATAGAAATAGTGAGACTGATTGTAAATGTACATTTCATTGACAATATATTTACATAATTTATAATATATTTACATAATTCTGAGTACTCCCCTCATTTATTCTATGTCACAGACTTACAAATGCAGTCACCAAGTAAATTTAAAAGGAAACAGAAAAGGAGGATCATGTCTTTCATTGTCGGGCCCACTGAATTCCATATGGCATTGCCAGAGAAATGGCAACAGAGAGACAGTACACAGAGACACTCAAACAGATCAGCACTTGAGTGTACATTAGCAAAATTGTACCAAAATCCTTAACTTCAAAAAAGGATAAACTAGGCGGATGTGGTGACACACATCTTTAATCCCAGATCTCAGGAGGCAAAGGTGGGTGAATCTCTGTGACTTCTAGGCCACCCTTGTCTACACAGTAATTTCCATGACAGTCAGAGCTACATAGTGAGACCCCGTCTCACAAAAACAAACAAACAGGAGAGAAAGCACTCAGGGGCTCACTCAAAATGTCTCCAGGGGGTTAAACATTCACCCCAGCTCAATACTAGACTATCAGAAAACTGGAGTGCCTCACTTTAAACTGTAAGGGAAATACAATAGTCCTACAAAAGAATGCATTTTTAATTAGTTACAGTCTGACACATCAAAGAGTTCTGAAAAATACTAGCAAATAAATATTGATCCAAAATGAAAACCAAAAAGCATAGGCAGGAAAGATGAGTCAACAGTTAAGATCACCTGTCGCTTTTACAGATGATCTGGATCAATCCTCAACACTCACAACCATTCATAATTCCAGGTTAAAAAATTCCAATGCTCTCTTCTGACTTCAGTGAACACCAGGCATGTAAGTGGTACACATCCATGAATATGTATATATGTCTGTGTGATGTTTATGCAAGAGACTCATGTACATTTTAAAAAAATAAAAAACATGCACAAAGGTAGGGAGAATGTCAAACAATTTCTGACATTAATACTGATTCTAAAGAATTTTAATCAGTATTAATGTCATGAATTGATACAATTCTGGTGAAAGAAAGAAAATCCACTGCTAAAATTTAAAAGTCAAGATGTGAGTACAGCTCAGCACAAGAGTAAATACTTGACATGTAAAAACCTAATTCCATCAGCCAAAAATATAAAAATAAAGAATATAAGGCTCGAAAAAGAGTATAGCAAGGAAAAGCAATTGCTTCTGTTTTATCTTATGCTTTTAGGGACAGAGTCTATAATGGTGGTGAGGGTGTGGCTGCATGAGAAGGAAGTGGGCTGCTCAGTTTGAACCACCAGAAAACATACAAATAAGACGAATTTGTGGCGAGTGAATAAATACTGAAATCCCATCCCAAGAGACTAACTTCCTCCAGAAGGGATCCTCCTCCTAAAATTTCTATAAGCACCCCAATTACAGGCACAAACATAATAGAAATGCTCAAAGATATCATCCTACCTTGGAGATTTTTCATTCAACCATCACATTTTGACACAGGTCATTATAGGCTCTCATCAACCCATGCAAATGTCCATATTATGGAACAGTCCCAACACTGTTACAATGTCCAAACATTCTTCAGAAACTCAAGGCAGGATATTGACTGTGACATCATGGAAAAACAAACAAACAAACAAACAACACCTATATTTTCCCAACACACAATGGAATGGAATCCATATTTCCTTTTCAATGGAGAACAGATTGGACTAAGGCAAGACTGAACCCCTGCTGGGCAAAAGCCAAATCTTACAGTGTATCAGACACCTGGGAATTTAGTTTCAAAGGACTTAGATGGCTCTTTCTCTTCTCAACTTCTCATCTTTGCTCTTGGTTTCATAAAAAAGGGGGGAGGGTAAAGGTCATGTGACTTCTTGGTTGCTATAATCACATGTCATAAACCAAATATCAATACCCATAAATTTCCTGGTGTCACTGAGCCCTAAGGAGATTATGCCATTAACACTAAAAAGAGACATAAGACTGCCATGCTATGTGTTTGCTTTTTTCACACACTGTTTTATCAGATGTCTTTACTGGTTTGGTCAGCCAAATGCAGAATTCTCTTAGCCATGTGCCTCTAACAAATAGCTAGGTATCAAAGGCAGCTCCTAATGTTCTACGATGCTTAGATGTCAAAGAGTCACGTGAGTTTGCATCAACTTGGGAAAGCAATATCCCAAGGGAACCAAAAGAACAGATTGCTGGGTGCTAGACAAGGGGCTGCCAGTGTATAGCTATGAAGCCGGAGGCTGTGGATACAGGCCAAGCTGGGTCCTAATGCCTCACTCCCTCACCTGCCTATGCCTGTTTTTTATTCCTCTGTTCCACCTGTTATAATCCATTCTTTTGTCTGCCCAAGTGTTTTTCAGTTGCTCTGACATAAACAAGCTATGGAAAAATAACATTTTAGCTGGTTTCCTTTTTTATTATTTTAGATGTTTTTTGTATTCTATATCCTACAGTCCTTAAACTATGCATTGAGTACTTAATCCTGGACTACATTTTGGGGGAGAGGAAGAAAAGGTTTATTTCACTCAAAGTTTCATATAACAGTTCACCATAAAAAACAGTGAGGGTAGAAACTCAAGCAGGGCAAGAACCTGGACACAGAAGCTGATGCAGAGGCCAAGGAGGGTACTGCTTCCTAGCTTGCTCAGATGGCTTCCTTATAGAACCCCAGACCACCAGCCCCTGGCTGACACAATTCCAAATGGGCTGGACCCTCTCCAGTTAATCACTGTAAGAAAATGTCCCATGGCCACTTTTAACTCTTTGTTAATTTTACATCATGCATCCCAATTCTACTCATCTCCATGTCCCTTCATATTGGCCTTCTTCCCTTGCAACCTCCCTCAAAAAGAATCTTGTAGAAGCTGTAGTGTGTCTCATTGTATCCCACAGTCTACCCTTTTGTCCACACATCTTTACTTTTAAGTGCTCGCTGCAATGAGTCTTAGGTCTGGTTGGAGTCCTCTGGCTTCTACCACACTATCAATACTGGATCCTTTCCAGGACTCCTCTCAGATGTCCTATTGTTGTTTTGTGTCACGGAAATCCCGTAGCTTTGGATCTGCAGGAACCGTCCCTTCATGTGCTAAAGCAGTTAACAGATGAGGTAGATGTTAGGCTGGGCTAACTCATAGCCCTATATCTGGCCCTGGGTGGTAGCTGAGCTGGTCAGCCCGCTAGCTCTCCCATACCCTCACCACCAGGATAGGTTCTCCAGCACTGCCCCAGCTAGCTCACCCAATGCCAGAGCCGGCAAGGAAAAGCCCTAGCTCTCCTGTCCTCAGTACCAGCTCACCCAAGTCCCTACCACCAGGGCCAGCTTTACTGTGCTGCCTGGGGGAAGTGTACAGATGGTCCTAAGTGCTGCAGCCTGCAAGGGGTGGGGGACCTCTCCCAGTTGCTGCAGCCAGTGAGGGGCAGGAACAGCTCTACAAGCCCTTGCATAGAAACATGATCCCAAGTGGCAGCCCAGACAAGAAACATCAGCATGGGCTTTGGTCATGATATGGGCCATGGACATCTACACAGTCCCCTGCTGCTCCATGGCCTTGGGCCCAGACATGGCTCTCAGTAGCAGCACAGGCCAGCTCTTCACCGTGGCCTCAGGTGGCATCACATCCTACTCACATCAGGCTGTTCCTCTCCATTTTTGCATCTCCAGATCCACTTTTCTTCACAGTACACAATCAGTTCTGCTTCCCTTTTTCTCACATCTTTCCACCCCATACTTGTACATCATAGTGGCTCACACTGTGGGCAGGCCACATGGTGGGCAGTGTCTCTAAATGTCTTCCTCCTGCATGCTTTGTGTGGCAGTGAGCAGAGCTCTTCGTGTTGTAATCAAAGAAATGAGACTTATTGTAAGTACTGCCATTTTGTTTCCAGACTCCTTTTTGATCAAAAGGGGAAATTAAGTTTAAGTTCCCAGGCTCTAGGGGAGCTGAGAACTTTCCAGATGGCTCACCAACTTCCTCCTTCTTCTTTTGGTCCTCAAAACATAATGATTGTTTTGAACCACAAAACAACAAATGATTCTAAGAAATGAAAAATTGTAACTGCATCCTGACACAGAAGTTTGTGGGTTTTGTGATTTTTCTGCTTAGTTATTAAGATGAAAGGTCAGGGATGCAGTCAGCTCCCGAGTCAGTCAGCAGCTCCTGTGCCGCTGTCCCCGACTGGTCAGTTTTCGCTGCCTAATTGAAATAAAAATCTTGCTTTGTGTGGACTCTTGTGCCTGCTTGGGTTGTTTTGTATTTTTAGACCCTAATATTTGGTGGGTTGGCTGGGAACCAAATGCCTACCTACCTGAGCCACAAAACCCACTTGGTAGCACCTGAGACTTTTTTTTAGTAATCTGCTTCTCCTGAGGTAAGCCTTTATTCTGGTTTCTAGTTGGTGTCACCTGGGACACAAGAAAGGCGAAAATGGACAAGTACTGCTCAGAGGTCAGAGGTGGATGGGAGGTGTCATGGCCCTTCACTAGTTCCCACTAAGGGAACACTTGCTTCTGCAGGTCTGCCCATGTCTGTCAGTTTGTGTTTGTAGTTTCATCTAGTTTGATTGTTGTTCCGTGTTTCACATTCAGAGAAATGGTCCAAACTTCATCTGCCAGGTGTTCATTCCTTGACTTGGTCTTACCCATTTCAAGGATATTCAGAGGGGAAAAGTGGCTAAAAATTAACACCACAGCTAAACACCAGAAAATATAAAATTCCTATCTTATGATGCAGTAGATCAATAACCTTAAGCAGTCTGATAAGGAACTTGAAACAGTTTCTCAATCTATGTATGGGTTGCAACCCTTTGGGGGGTCAAAAGATCTTTTATATGGGTAGCCTGCAAGTTGGATGTTTATTTTATGACTGGGGTCACCACACATTAAAAAAAAAAAAAAACAACTATGTTAAGTAGTTTCAGCATAAAAAAATTAGAACTACTAACAATTCATCTTGGAACACACTAAAGATAACTAAAACCTTTTTTTCAGGCAACAGGTCAATTAGGCAGAACTACACCAATTTGTCCAACTTTTCAGTTCAACTAATTCTAATTTGGTTTGCTCTACTCTCTGGACCCTAAAATGTGTATTTATCAGTACACTTACCAATCATCTAAAATTGATTATCTGACTAATCACTGATAAACCCAACAGCAGGAAAAACTGAAAAACTTTCAACCTCCTTCCTGCCACCTTCCTCTCTCTATTCTGACTACAAGACCTTGCAGGGGACAATGGACTTTGATTTTTACATGGGTTCCTCTGCATTCACAACTCCCCAATAAAAGCCTGGGCTCTATTAAAACATTCATTCCCTGTCTCTTTCTTCTTTTTGCTGACTTGAATACCTTACTCCCAGCAGTGGGCAGCAGACCCAGTTTTAGGTGTTCAAAACAATTCTCAATGACATAGTGCAAGACAAACCTGGTATACTATGTTGGATTGTTTTGTGCCATAGGGTGAAGTCATCTGAGACGAGGGAACCTCAATTCAGAAAATGCCTCTATAAGACTGGGTTGTAGGGAGGCCGCTAAGCCATTTTTTTTTAAATTGGTGATTAATAGGGAAGGCCCTGTCCATTGTGAGTGGTATCATCCCTGGGTTGGTAGCCCAGGCTGAGCAGACCACAGGGAGCAAGCCAGTAAGCAGGCCCCTCTATGACCTCTACATCAGCTCCTGCCTCCAGGTTCATGCCTTGTTTTAGTTCCTGTCATGACTTCCATCAATGATGAACAGTTCTGTGGAAATGTAAGCAAATAAGCCCTTTCCTCCCCAATTTCCTCTTTGGTCATGGTGTTTCATTACAGCAACATAAAAGCTAACTAAGACACCTACATGACACATTGCTCTACAAATAATGAAACACCACTTGAGGAAAATCAAATGAAGTTCTTAATAATTCAGAAACACTGGGGAATAGAAGCAAATAAAGATTAGAGCAGTGATCAATGTACAAAAATCAAAGTTTAAAAGTGATACTGTGGTAGTTTAAAATGAGACTGGCCCCCACTGGCTCAAGGAGATTAAAAGTTTAAAGAAAAGTCTGATGTTAAATGAAAAAAGGGAGTAAGGATCTCAGGTCAAGACCTTACCATGCTAAGCTTGCAATCTGTGAAAAGGAATTTTTTAAAAAGCTTAAGCAGTGAAAGAAAACACCAAGAAGAGAAAGTTGATACAAATGAAATTGAAAAGGCAGAAGTTCTAACCCCAGCAAGTAGCAGAACTTGGAACCTTCAGCCATATGGGTAGGGTCAAGGATACAAGGGGTTATGGAATTGCCCTCTGCAACTAAGAAAAACCTCTGAGGACATATGTGAGGAGTGTCCTTGCATGGAGATTCAGAAAGGCCTTTGCAGGAAGTTAGAAGAGTGAATCCTGCATTGACTTGGGGACCCCAAGAGGTTGGAGATGTCAGAGCCAACGGCTACTAGCAAGAAAGCCTGATAACAGAAGGTGGACTCAGCACAAGACAGAGAAGTAAGTTGTAGTCAGCAAAGCTGAAAGGAGTTGAAAATCTGGAGAAGGCTTTGACATCAGATATGGAGCAGCAGAGATTAGAGTTTGTCTAGCTGGTTTTTGGTCTTAGTTTGGTCCAATATGTACTCACTGTTCTACCTTTCCTCTCTTTTGGAGTGGTAATGTATATTCTGTGCCACTGTGTGTTAAAAGTATGGAATGGCTTTTTGATTTTGAATTTACAAGGATTAATGTTGAGAGATTCCATAAATCTTAGAAGAGACTTTGGACTTTGGAATTTTAAACATTGTTGAGACTGTTGGTAGACTATGAGAAATTTTAAAGTTAGGCTGGCTGCACTTTGCATTATGATACGGTTATAAGCCTGTGGGGGTCAGGGAATAGAATGTAGTGGATTATATAAGAATGGCTCCCATCATATGTCTGAATGCTTAGTCATGAGAGAGTGGCCCTGCTTGAGAGGCATTAGGAGGTGTGGTCTTGTAGAAGGAAGTGTGTCGCTTGGAGTACACTTTCAAGTTTCAAGAGCCCAAGCCAGGCCTAGTGGCTTTCTCTCTTCAGTCTGCATGCAGTGGCAGGTGACATGTTAAAGGTTGCTAGGCAACCTGAAAGCAGGCTATTAGAATAACATTTCTCCCTTTTTGTTTAAATAAAAAATGGGGAACTAAGAAGGGGTGGTGAGGAGGGAATGGGGATGTTGGGCTGCTTCTCATGCAAGACATGTTAAAGTATATAAACATAGGTTCATTGGAGACAGCTCTTGGCCACCATGCAAGGGAGGGGGGACAGAACAAAAACAAGAGCACCAAATGTCCAGATTATATAGTAAAGGAGGAGGAGAAGCCCCTGCCCTGGAAAGTTAAGGGTAGAGGGTGGGGTATGCCAGCCATGCCCAGCAGCAAGTAGGGACTGAGGAATCCTGGGAGAACCTGGAGCTGCTTGTCCTGGGTCTGAAGCATACCATTCCTGCCTTTTGTTGATAACAAATGGATAAGTAGTGAAGAAATCGTCTTTGCCTACTTTCTGCTAACATTGGGGTGGTGATGTGGAGGGCAAAAGGCTGGAATGTTGGCCGAGTTCAGGAAGAGCAGTTTGTCCTACTTGCTGTTCAGAATCTGAGAACATCTGCAGCTAGGAGGGAAAATGCAGGTCCAGCTGACACAATCTGTGAGGCTAGACTGGAGCACCTGTGGATAATTGCTTTGGCACTGTTGTGGATGTAGGAAACACCTGGAACTGACAGGATTATGGACCACATATATGGGCACAAGACAAAGTTAAGTAGGAGAAAGTCCTCTTTTAGGTGCACATTTGAAACTGTTGGCCCCATGGTTTTGGTAGTTGGGGGAGGGGCACCCAAAAAACTAGGGTAAGGGAGAGGAATCCCACCCTTCGAGATAGGCAATAGGTAGAAAATGTAGGCTGCTGATTGGCAGTACTTCTCTGGAGTCCATCTGATCTGAGGTGGATATTGGTAGATTTCCTGTAGTTTACAAGAATCTTTTTAAAGTTTAAACATATTAGCATCACCACTGTTTGTAATCTGCAGTGAAATACACACTGTAGAAAAAGGGAGTAGACACATCTTGTGTCATAGAACAGCAGAGGCTTGGGAAATGATTTCGGGTTAAAGCATGAACACTCTCTGAGGCAAGCTCAGGGAAGACAGATCCTTCTGTGAAGCAGAAGGGGCAAAAGCTCACGTGATCTTAATTTTCAGTATGATTACACACCATGAAAGAAGGGCTTCTTCCCTCTCTCCAGAAGGCTGGATGTATATAAATCTAGCACAATGAGAGACATTTTTAAGTCTATACCTAAGGACAAACCAAAAGAAATTTAAAATGTTGAGCTTAGAACCATGATAGTGGACCATATAGTGGATTTTTTTAAAAAACTAGAGTTAGATTAGCATAGCAACAGAAAGAAATCTGAAGCATTTTCTATTATTTTTTTTAATATGTCTTGGTTTTGTCTTACAACTCTCTAGCCCTGAGAGCAACGCAAATCTACTTGCCTTTTAAATAAGAGATCTAGTAGTGAGTAGTTTAACTAGCTCCTGAATTGACTAATGAACTAATAGGGTGGATTACATTGGGATAAGGAGCTAACTTCCTGTTCCTTAGCTGTCAAGCTACCATCAGCTTAGCCATCAATGTGATCAGAGAGTGTTCATGCTGCAATATATTTGGTATGAGAAAGCTTATTGTGGGAAAGGGGAGAGAAGGAAAGGCACCCCGGAGAGAGGGAGAGAAACTGAGAAAGCAGGAGAACACACGTGGCACGCACTTCGCTGTGGCAGGTGAGGATGTCAGATGTTGCTAGGTAACCTGGAAGCACGCTATTGGAATACCAAACATAAAATACCTTTTCTAAAAGTCTGAAGGTGGAGCTGCTCAGGAATTGATGTGCCTTCACAATGTGAAATCACACTGCACACTTAAAAATGTGTAAATAAAATTTGTTTTATAATAACAAGTCTCTAGCTCCGGCGAACAGATTTTTCTAACTTATATAACTATATACCACAGACTTAGGCATTCCACTTATGCTGCCAACCTGGTAAACGCTGCTGACTGCCTGTGGTGGGTTGGATAAGAACGGTGCCCACAGGCTCAAAGATTTGAATGCTTGGTCATTGGGGAGTGGTGCTACTTGACAGAGACTAGGACCCCTAGCCTTGCTGGTGGAAGTGCATCACTAGAAGTGTGCTTTGGAGTTTCAAATGCTCAGGCCAGGCCCAGCGTCTCTCCTCCTGCTGCCTGCTGACCTGGATTTAGAATTCTCAGCAACCTCTCCAGCATCGTGTGTGCCACCATACTAACCACAGTGACAATCATGGGCTGAACCTCTGAAACTGTAAGCCAGCCTTAATTAAACCCTTTCCTTTGTAAGAGCTGCCATGGTCATGGTGTCTTTTCACAGCAACAGAACTCTGACTAAGACACCACTCTGATCTCATGGCTTGCTAAGACTGCTTTCTTATGCAACTCAAGACCACCTGACCAGGGTCGCACCAAACACAATGGGATGGGCACTATTGTATCATTAATCAAGGAAATACCCTATACATTTGCCCACATGCCAGTCTGACTCCAGCTTGTGTCAAGCTGACCAAATCTAACCATCATTCCTACCGAGTCATATCCCAGCCTCCAAAGACAGATTTTAAAGCAAATCTCAATTCTCTTGACACTCAGTTTTCAGGATGTGAACATGAACACATACATGTAAAATGTTGAAAATCTGTCAAGTGTAGGACTGGAGAGATGGCTCAGCAGTTAAAACCACTTGCAGAAGACCTAGGTTTGATTCCCAGGACTAACATGGTGGCACAAAAATATCTATAGATCCTGTTGCAGGGCATCCAATACAGTCTTCTGTGGGCACCAAACACCCAAGTGATAGACACACATATATGGAAGCAAAACACTCATGTATATGAAGGAAATTTAGTAAATTAACAATACAGGCACCCACATCTCTTACATGTCAGCCAGAAATACATAGAAATGTGTCAAATATTTGTAGCCAAAACTATAACTTAGTAATTTAAAAAAATCAAGAAACTGGATCAAAGGAGAGAAATTCCAAGATTGTAGACAGGAAGCTTCAATATTATTTCAGTCCAGAATCTGAGCTACAGTTCAACAGAACTCCAATAAAAAGTCTCACGATTGCCAGGTAGTATGGCACATGCCTTCAGTCCCAGCACTCAGAAGGCAGAGGCAGGAGGATCTCTGTGAGTTCAAAGCCAGCCTGGTCTACAGAGAGAGAAAGAGAGTTCCAGGACAGACAGAGCTACACAAAGAAACCCTGTCTCCAAAAAACCAAAACGTCTAAGGATTTCTGCTACGAACAATAGCAAACTGATGACTTAAGGTCATCTTGAATGAAAACATAACCAACGACTGAACGAACAGCACACAGTGACATCATCTGACTTCAAAACTTCTCATACACCTGCAATAAAGACTGTGCTGTTTGGGAAAGAATAGAGATCAACAGAAATGAGAGGACACTTAGAAACAAAAAATCATAAGTAATATAGGGTCAATTTTGACACTTCAGGCAAGGAAACCCAGGAAGTCTGAACTTACTAACACAGGAGACTGGACCACCGTGCCATCCACGTGCAAGTGTGTTAACAACACAGACTTTCCACCCGCACAGAATTAACTGCGGACGGAGCCGACACCAAAATGTCAAGTGCCAAGTGCAGAACTTCTAGAAGACACTGGAGAAACTCGGGTCTGCGAGTCAGCAAATCTGCTTCCCTGACAAGGAAAGCCGCGCGTGCGCGCGCCCTGAAGGCTGACACGAACGGTTTTCAGGCACCAGCTCCCTCCTCCTATGCTGTGCACAACTGCAGCCAAGGGAACTCAGTCACTCAGAGGTCCCCATTTCACCTGGGAGGTGCAGGGACCTCAGGGAACAAGCGGAATCACACCGGGCGCCGCCGGTCCCCGCCCCCAGGGCGAACCCACTCGGGCTCCCGCGGCTCCTCCCCGCGTGGGGACGGCGGCCCCGCTCACCATGGCGCGGACTCCGAGCTCGCCCCGCTCTCCTCGGCTCCCGGCAGCGGCTCGCCGCGCGCCTCACGGGACCAAGAGACATCCTAAGACGCAGAACCCAGCCCGCTACACGGCGGACAGGAAGTGCCCGCCTCCATTCTGACTTGCAGGTCGTCTGGAAACCCTGATTGGCTAGTGAGGCCTGAGTGACAGGAGTACCTACCTGTCTTAGAGACTGAGTGCTGAGAAGTGTCACAGCGCGGTGGTTCCCAGCCCTGGCTTCCACCTCAGGCACAGACTGTCCCGACCTGCGGAGTTGGGCCTTGCAGTGGAGCTTGCGCCTGGACTGCAGAGTCGTCTCTGCACTTTCCCTGCCCTCAGCAGGCACTGTCCCTTCGTTCTAGGCACAGGGCCTCTAACATAAGCAGATCATTAAACAGTGCACAGTGTGGTCCCCCGGCCTCATCAATACGACAAATGAAAATGTCAAATGAAATGAAAGGTCAGATTTAAGCCACCTGATTGACATTCAGCAGTCCTCAGGAGTTTCAACAAGGCACATCTAGGATTGCTCACACCTCCCTCAGCTACATCTGTTAGCCAAGCTTGAACGCTTTCCCACCCCACCCTTCTGTGGTGGCACTGGCCTATCATGCCACCAGTTGGGAGGTGGAGGCAGGACACCAAAAGTTTAAACCAGCTTGTTCTGAGATGGGAAATACCAGCAATTAAGATCCTCAAAAGAGAGGTTCCAGGGTGACAACCTGGGATAAGAAGATAAAGATACAAGTTTGGCATCGCAAGGCAGCAGTGGCTCATGCCTTTGATTCCAGCAGTTGGAAGGTAGAGGCAGGTGGATCTCTGAGTTTGAGGCCAGCCTAATCTACAGAGTGAGTTCCAGGACAGCCAGGAACTCAAACAAAAATAAAAAAACCAAAAAACAAAACATGACAAAAAAAAATAAATAAAAAGAAAAGAAAAGAAAGGAAAAAGGAAAGAAAGAAGTTTTGCAGTGGCAGGACTTTCATAACCCTATCGCACTTGTGCTTGTCAGAACACAGTCCTGGAATGCAGTCATGTTAGAATTCTGAGTGCCTGTGAGAACACTCCATGAAAGCAAGAGTCTTGGAACCTCAGTGTTTTCATGCTCCTCCCATCTTTATTGGATAGGAGTGAATTTACTTCAGATTATTCACTATTGCTTGCTGCTCTTCCTCAGACAAATGTTTATGCCTCTATAGAAAAACATGTTGGTTTTTTTTTTTTTTTTTTTTTTTTTTTTTTTTTTTTTTTTTTTTTTTTGAATGAACAGTTTGCGCAATTTTTTTTTTTTTTGAGCATACAGAACGGAGAAGAGATAAGAAATGGACTTAGAGAGGTCAAATTTCACATCTTTCTAATCATATGAGGAATGTTTGACAACAATGCTGTTTTTTTTTTTTTTTTTTTTTTTTTTTTTTTTTTTTTTTTTTTAAATATTTTTTTTTTTTTTTTTTTTTTTTTTTTTTTTTTTTTTTTTTTTTTTTGCTTTTGCTTTTTTTCGTTTTTTTTTTTTTGAGACAGGGTTCCTTTGTGTAGCCCCAGCAACCTTCCTTAAACCTCAGAGCATTCTGGGCTCTGAATAAAGCTGGCTATTGCATGAGACTGCAGTCTGCCTCAATTATCGACTCCATTGTCCCAGATCCCACATCTAGAGTGCTCACAGGGCTCTACCCTAGACCACACCCTCCTCCCCCCTGGGGGTTCTAGGTGGGGTCTCCACCCCTGAGGCACAACTTTAAATACCGCACAGCACTCATATTTATTGCTGTAATTGTGTTATGGATCCAGAAGACCAAACTGTGTTCTGAGTCCCCCTGCCCCAAGCATGTCCTCACCCAGCGTCCCACACTGCTTCTCTCTCTCAGTGAGCTTGTACACCTGGGTAGTCAGTGGTGATGTAGTGGTATATCTAGCTTCAGAACATATCAGATGGGGAATGACAGGAATCAGAGGGCCAGAGTGCAGGGCGCTGTGGGGTGAGGGGTGAGCTGGGCACCATTGCTGAGGCCCAGGCTGGTCTCCCACTGCATGCTGAGTCCTGTTGTTCCTCAGGTGCGTGAGAAGGTGGTGATGTCTGTGGCTTCAGCGTGCCGAGGTGAAGGATGGAGACTGAACATCTGAGCTGAGTCCTCAGCGGCCCTGCGCCTGCAGCCGCTGCATCTGCAGGATCTGGCTGAGAATGCACTGTACGTCCTCGTCCATCTGTCCCTGGGGAGGTGGGAGGGGACAGAGGCAGAGACACACCTTGGTGCACCTGCTGGGTGCTCCCCTGCCCCTTTCGAGTCTCTCTACTCAAACCCAAGGTAGCCAATGCTCCATGAGGAAGGTCCCTGCGGCACAGGTATGTTCCCAGACGCCACAGGCTGGCTCTGAACAGGAGAAACTGGGCCCCAGGAGGTGGCTGAATAATGGTAAAGCCAGGTGGGCACCCTTAGGTGGAGACAGGAGGCAGGGGACTCACCTAAATGGCATACAGGAGATGACTGCTGTATAAAGCCACCACGGCGCCATGCTCCCGGGCCTCCTCCTGTAGACACAGGGGAAGGAGAAGGGTCAGAGAACCAAGGTCATCCATGTCTATATAGTGAGTTCGAGGTCAGCCTGGGCTACATGAGACCCTGTCTCAGATGAAAGGTGGACAGGGAGAAGGGACCAAAAAGGGAAGGGAAGAAGGGGATTTGGGAGGGAAGGGGAGAGAACTGGAGGCCCAGCCACAGTGAGACACACCCACACACTCTGCCTGAGTCAAAACCCCAGGTTCAGTGGCTGCTGATGGCTGGATCAGGGAGATGTGTGTGAGGCACCCTGCCCAGCCTGCATCCTGCAGCCATGCCCACCAGTACCCTGACTGCTCTGCCTGTGGCCCCCATCACCCCTCCCCTGCTACACAGAGCCAGTACCTCCATCCTGTGCTGCAAAGCTGTCACCTGGCCTCGAAGGGCCTCCTCCTCCTCCTCGTCCTCCTCCTCCTCCTCCTCCTCCTCGGAGCTGGCTGGGATGCCTGCTGCTCCTTCAGAGCCTCCTTCAGTGCAAAGACTTCTTTGGACAGATCTGTGATCTGGCAAGGGGCAGGACTCCATGAGCGGCCACGCTGAGCCAAGCAGAAACCAGGGACCTCTGCACCTTTCCTAGGAAGCTTGGAACACGGTCACTGATTCTCGGGCCAGAACTTGAGCTGACTCAGAACTTGAATTTGTACAGCCCAGGGCTGAAAAATCTTCCTCACACTTTTAAATGTTTAGAGAGAGAGAGAGAGAGAGAGAGAGAGAGAACAATCCAATGGAAAATGTAGTGGAATTTTAATTCAGAACATGGCTGCTCTGGCAAGAGATGTGTGTGTGTCTGTGTGATCTGGCTGTAATATGGACATGCCTTTCATCGTAGGAGACAGAGGCATGCAGATCTCTGAATTCTAGTCAGTTTTGTTCAGTCAGTTCAGTTGAACAGTGAGTTGAGAGGCAATGCAGTGGAGTTGAGTTTGTGGCAGGTCAGTTTGTGGGAATCAGAGGCAGTTCTACCAGAATTTCATAGAGACAGGTTGAGGAGAGAACAAACAAGACACAGGTGAAGACAGAGGGAGCCAGATGATAAGAAAGAGACAGAAGATTAGAATGGGTTACTAGAGTTAGTGTGAGGCCAAGCAGAGCAATTCTGTTAGAGAGAGAAGCCAGACTGAATCATTCAGCTTGGAGAAGAGTTTGAGATAGAACAGCTGAGTTAAACCAGGCAGCCAGAGTTCAGAGAGAACAAGAAGGGGTGAGCTTATTCAGCGGTAAGCCTCCGAGGATGAAAACATTTCAGGCCTAAATTAGATTGTACAGAGGCTAGAAGCTTCCATGACAAGGCCTAGGTTAGCAGGCAGAAGCAGTGTGCCTCGGAGCAACAATTACATCAGGAGAATACTGGATATTTTTACAGAAAAATCTATTTGTGACCCTTGAAGGCAGTGCAAGTCACACTGTGATTTTTCTCAACAAAGTTTTATCATCACATGGCCAGGTCTGCTCACAGCAAAAGGGAACCACAGATTATGTTGTGTGGTTTACAGGTCAGTAAATACTGGTTGGTTTGTTTTATTTTTGTCCTTTATAGAAAAACGCCCTGACTCCCCTGATCTTAGGGTCTGCGTTGGCACATTCCAGGAACAACTAGGGTTCGAAGCTGTCTTTGGAAGGTTACGGGACCAACTAATTAAATAAAGACGATTAGGCATGTGACGGATCTTATATATAAAAGAGGTTTATTAGGTGGATATGGCTAGAGAGAGAGAAGGGAGAGCAGGACATGATGGGGGAAAGAAAGAGAAAGGAAAAGAGAGAGAAAGGAAAAGAGAAAGAAGGGGAAAGAGGGGGCGACCCGATAGAGAAAGGACCAAGAGTGCAAGAAAGAGACCACGTGTCGGGTTGTCCTTTTAAGGGGCAAGGTAACTACGCCTTCCAGGTGTGGCCACCTGGCAGGCGACACATAATGACATCAGAAGTTGCTAGGCAACCCAGAAGCAAGTTTTGTTCCAAAATCCTAACAGTCTTGCCATGTCTAGAACCCATAAAGACAACTTGGGATTTTTATCTCATTTTATGGAAAGCCAAGGACATGCACACACAAAATGATACAACCGGGGGCCGTGAGTTGGTTCAGGGCTGGCGACACTTGCTACCAAGCCTGCCTCTCTACCTGAGTTCAGTAACTGGGACCCACGTGGTTGAAGGAGAAAACGGATTCAGACAAGTTGTCCTCTGACCTCCACGCATGCATGCCCTCACCCCACCATAAATAAATGCAAGAAATAAAAAAAAAAAAATTAAAGGTACACATGTGAAATTTGTGTTCAAATCCTGGCTTAAACATTTAGTGGCTGTGTGGTGACCCGGGGCGGGTTTGCTAAGGTGGAGGCTTAGGAGGCGCAGGGGGTTGGAGGACTGGAAGAGCGGGAGGCGGAAGGGATGGAGCAGCAAGCTGGAGGCGCTCCAGGAACGGCTGGCTATGGCCACAGCCACTAGCGAGGGGCACCCACAGCGGCCTCAGTGCTGCTCCATGCCTTCTCCACCTCCTAGGCTGCAGCCCGGAACTCAGCTCCGCCCATGACACTGCCCACCACACCGAGGACCTGGAGCGCATGCACGGGTTTTGGTGCTTGTTCATCACTGTGTACGTCTGTGTAACTGTGTGCTTGTAAAGACATTTTTATAACATTTCATTTTTGTTTGTCTACAGGGCCGCACACATGCCACGGTGCAGAGGTGGCAATCAGGACAACGTGAGAATTGGTTCTCTCCTGCCGTCAGGTGGGGAGTGAACACAGGTCAGAGGGTTGTCAGCGAGCAGTTATCAGGGTTCCATCCCGCTGACTCTACTTGTACGCTTTGAGCAGTTTGTGGGTGTATGTTTGAGGAGTGTGGCCTGTGTGTGGCTGGTATGTTTATATGTTTGTGGCATGTGTGATGCATGTATCTGTAGTAGGAAATTTAAAGGTGTTAGCTTTTTATTACCCAGCTAGCTCCCAAATACTGAGACAGATACCTAATCGATTTATTCAACAAGCCTTCAACACAATCACTGAGCAGATGTTCATCTATTCTCACCTTCTATGCCATTTTAGCTCCTTTCCAGCCACATGCCCACTACTTGCCTGTGCTGCTTCCGTTCCATCTGTCTGTCCTCAGGATGAACTCCACTTGGCCACCTGCTCATGCTCCAGCCTGCTTCACAACAACTTCCTTTTTCTCTCTCCTTCTCTCTGGGACCTCTGTCTGGGATCAGACAGATCCAGCCTTCCCAGTCATTGGCTGTTCAGCTTTTCAGTAACCAAACAAAGATAATTGGGGAGCATTCTTTACACCACCACGATACAGGAGGTGGCATTATGAGATCGTTACAATGCCTATGTACAGGACTGTAACCAAATCTCAGGGCACAGAAATCAGCCTCTGAATACACACCGTGCAAGACCCTCCTTCAACATGTGTACGTAGAGCTGCCATCTTTGTGTTTGGAGAAGTCTTCATAGAAGACTTGGAAATCATGTGTTCCAGGATCTCGTGCATGCACCATGGTGCCTGGGTGAAGCTCTGGCATGTCAAGGTTGGCATGATACTGAGTCTTCCATAATTCATCAAGCCCTGCCCAACCATCTTGACTCCACCGGCTCCTGCCTGGTTCTTCCCATTTCTTTCTCTGACCCTGCACATTGCCCTTCCCAGCACTGGCACCACACACATTGATGATGTAGCTGTCCCCACCTTGTCCTTGTCCTTAGACTTTCCCCACAGCTTTACTCCCATTCTAGGCTCCAAGCCACACAGCCTCTTGCCTTGTGCCCATGGCAGCACCCTAACCCCTCCAACCCTTCTTCTGTGCTCTGCACTCCTGGGCCCCACTCACACCCAACAGGGACAGGCAGCTTAGCAGGCTCCACCTTCCAGCCCAGGTTCTTTTCCTCCTGCTTCTTAGCCATCAGCTGTTGCAGTGCCTGTACCTGCCGAGGCCAATGGCAACACTTGAGGACCTGAGGAGCCAGGACAATGGACCTGAGGACTCTGAGCCCTGGACTCTCAGATCTGAAGACCCTGGACCCTCCCAAGTACTGGCTGTGCCCTTCCCACCTAGCTGTCTCTCCAGGCTGAGCTGGTGATTTAATTGTGGAAAATGTGGGTATTTGAAACAAAATTGTGAACAAGGCATCTCTAAGGGTAATGGTTTTTCTAAATACAAATCAGAAAGAAGGCCTAGGCTTTCAAGAATGTGCAGGTGGCATCGCAGGGGTTGCCATTGGACCAATGAGTATAGGTCCAAGAGAGCTAGCCAAGGCTATTTCTTGTAGCAGACAAAAACAAACAAACAAACAAACAAAAAAAAAAAAAAAACCAAAACCCTCAACTAAGTACTGCAAGATACTTGAGGCAGTGCTTCTCTAGAATTGGCCATAGAAAACATCTTACACTCTCCCCCAAAGGTCAATGAAACATTTACTGGAGTTTCAGGTCCTCTACCTTCAGGAACAATAGGGATTGTCTTGGGAAAGAGGAGTTTAACTTTCCCAGAATCCATTGTGCATCCAGGAATTATAGATGAAGATTTCAAAGGAGAAATTAAAATAATGGCTTATGTAAAAAGAGATATGCAACGTAACCCAGGTAATAGGATTGCTCAGCTGCTACTGTTTTCCTACATCCAATGGAAAGCTGCTCCAGTAAAAAGAACAGGAGGGCTTGGAAGTACAGGAAAACATGTATTTTGGCAATAGTTGTTAATGATCAGAAGCCAAACTTAAAATTATCAGTAAATAATGTTGAAATAGAAGGCTCAGTGGATACAGGAGCTGGTGTAACTATCATTTCACAAAAAGTGTTGGAATTCAGAATAGCCACTTCAGAAGGCTTATACCCAGTGTCTAGGAATTGGAAAGTTATCTCAGATAAAACAGAGTGTGCCATGGCTTAAATGTATGAGATCAGAAGGTCAAATGAGAAAGTTGAAGACCTATGGGACAGACATGCCATAAGTTTATGGAGACAAGGTTTATTACATCAGTGGAGAACTCAGATTACTATTCCCTTAATACCAGAGACAATCTGTGTATTAAAGGCTGAGATGGAAGATGCTTTTGGGGAAGGTATTGAAAAATGTCAACAAGAATAACCACAGACTGTGCCATTTGTCCAAAAGCAGGACACAACAGGGAATGAGTTTCTAAATTTACAAGGGCTGAAACTATACCAATGGTCCTACCTTTAAAATGGTCAATTCACAAGCCTGTGTGGGTAGATCAGTGGCCATTAACTAAGGAGAAATCACATGCATTTGAGAAGCTAGTCTAGAGCAGCTAGAGACTCAACATATAGAAGAGTTTACCAGCCCTTGAAACTCCACTATATTTATTATAAAAAAAGAAATCAGGGAAATGGAGGATAATGAGAGACCAAAGGATTAAAAATCAGTGGCTATTATTTTCAAGTTTAGAGCACAAGCCTGAACCAAAGCCAGCCAAATGGAGATATGTCCAGCCTTAATGCCCTGAGGGGAAGAACTAGCCTCACTGCATTCTTTTCTGCCCACTAATTATACAGATGCTAGGAAACCGGCCCATCCCCCTAGGGAGAGACACCAGACCTTTAATGGTTTGGGGGCCTTCGTATAGCCAATCAATTCAAAATGCAACATCCCTTTTGTGTTTAAACCAATAGATGCTTGCCAGGCAGGAATCCCCCTGCCTTGGGCATGCTGGGAGGGACCGGAATCTTTAAATAACCCAACTAACTGGAGCACAAGGCTCTCGGCTACCACCACTTTGGTGGTGAGAGTGTGTGAGCCCAAGCTGCAGCTTATAATAATTTGTAATAAAAAGATCCTCATGTGTTTTGCAACAGACTCGACTCCTGGTGGTGGTCTTTTGGGGTACTGCGATTCAGGCACAACAATAACATCAAAATGGAAGTCAGCAAATGTTTTGCATTGGAGATGCAGATTTGTTCATATTTGCACAGGAAACAAAAAGTTGTGGACACTATCAAAACTAATAAATCTCAGAGTTGAGCAGGGGAGGTCTTCTAAAAACTGTGGCCAGTGACCCAAAACTAGCAGAGAACTGAGCCTGACCAACCACTGCCTTCCCCTGCCAGCCAGAAAACCACTGATAAGCCTGTGAGCAGGACTTTAAGATAGACTATGCTGAATACTGCATCCTGAATGTCCAAGACAGAGCTGCAAGCCAAAAGTTCACAGAGTTGGAAGCAGAGATTAAGAGACTTCAGCAAAGATCTTTAGAACCCAAGGTGCTAGAAGATATGACAGTTCAGGAATATACAGAACTCAAGGTGCTAGAAGATATGACAGTTTAGGAATATAAAAGTTTCAAGCAGCAGTTCCCAAGTTACAGGAAAGAGAATGATCACTGTTAGATTGTTATCTCTGTTGTAGTGTTACCTGAGATCACATCAGACACCTGAAAAACCAGAAAATGACACTGGAAAGAATAGAGAAGCAACTTCAAAATGGCATAATTAGTAGCTGAAACAAATTGGGGAGGGGTACTGTCATTTATTTTATGTGGCTGGCTCTTTAAAGGACTCTAACCCCTTCAGTGTCAGTTGCCTCTTGGGATACTGAGAGCAGGATATGATGAAAAAAAGGCAGCAGAGGCTGAGAGAGATGAGAGTAGAATGGAATAGGATTGGAATAGCATTAGAGTAGGATTGGTGTAGTGTTGGAATGGCCCTGCTGTTTGGGGTTGCAGTCCTTTCAAGGTGTGGGACATTCTGCCCTCAGTAGGTCCTCCTGATATCTGCCTGACTTCACCTGGAGAGTGTCTTTAGACACAGATACTCCTAACCACATTTGATGTCAGGACAGGGATGTCTCATCCTGCTGCCATCATGGAAGCTGTCCATGGTAATCACACCTTTCCTACCTGTTGCCCTCACTAAAGCTGCCCAAAATGGCAGTACCTCCACTCCAGCCTCCCCAAGCAGCCCCACAGAGATGGTGCCTCAGCTAACGCCAGTTGTATCTGGGAAGACCTTCACACCCTAACTTGATGCATGGCAAAACGAATGAAAAAAAAAGCCATCAATACCTGACTAGGTATTGAAATCCCACCAATCCTCACTCTGGAAATCTCTGCCGTGAAAAGCTCCAACCACTAAGAAATTCTATACAAGCCCTGCCCTTTGTTCAATTCCCTGCTATCTTTTACCTGGATCTGTCCCTCCACACCCTGGACTCCCCAGTAAATCCCTTTTATGAGATTTGCTACCTGCTGTGACTCATCAGAAGAAGCCAAGAGGTCTGAAGAGATGGCTCAGAGGTTAAGAGCACTGGCTGCTCTTCCAAAAGGTCCTGAGTTCAATTCCCAGCAACCACATGGTGGCTCCCAACCATCTATAATGAGATCTGGTGCCCTCTTCTGGTGTGCAGGCACACATGCAGGCACAACATTGTATACATAATAGATAAATAATTACATCTTTAAAAAATGAAATTTAAAAAAGTAGAATCCAAGAAGCTTGAGCATGGGTGAGGCTCCTGAGGGGATACTATACCCTGGGAGCAGCATTATCTCTGGCGAGAAGGCTTCCTCTCAGAGCTGTGTGGTTCCTGAGCTCTCATGACTCAGGATGCCCTTCCACTGGAACACTGTCCCACCTTAGAGCTGTATGGTTGCTGGGCCTCCAGCCTCAGGATACCCTTCCATCTGAGCAAGAACACTAACAGATTTGATGCTGTGCCTCAGATGGGCTCTCCTGGTGCTTGTGCTCCCTCTAGTCCTGTGGTCTGAGCCACACTACAGCACTATCCCCTATCTCCATCTGCAGCAGTCTCTTCTTCTGGTTCAACAATTGTTCACCACCCCATCCACCAGTGACAATTAAGTAAGCGTCCCCTTCTGGTTGGTGTAAATGCTTCTCTCAGTCTGAGGAAGTGACCGTTGAATGTCTGGCAACCTTCTGGTACTCTTGGAGGTAGAGATAGTTCAGTCATGGTCTTTAAGGCTACAGCTGGCTCTCTTCACCTGTCCCCACCCTCCCACCATTGGAGCTGCAACCTTGCTGCTCCTAAGGCTAGCTGCAGCATGCACACACCCAGCACACACTCCTCACTGGCTGGTGACTCAGCTCCCTTCTGCAGTGTTCTCTGCCATCTAAATGTTCCCATTCCCAAGCCGTCTTTCTTTGCTTCCAGGATTCAGGTTTATAGGAATTCAGGTGTCATTTAGGTGTGAGTGGCATTAGACTGTTTTATGCTGTCCTGTTTCAATTACAAGCTGGCTCTGGAGGTGGGGTATTGCTCGCCCTTTTCTAGATCTCCTTACAAAGGTGCAGCAATATATGAATTTACACCCTGAGAGCCCAGTTGGAAAACCACTCTTTTGAGCTACTTCTTTTCCCAGATATTAGGGCCAAAACATAAACATCTAAAGAAAAGAAGAAAACTTAGCCATGGTTTTCAAGGTATACCATGGGAGAGATGAAAAAGTCCCAAAACAAAATTATGTAATGATGGCTAAGGCTTCTCAGACAGCCAAAGCAAAAGCCAGCTCCCTGGCTGCCCAAAGGCCCAGAACCTCCACATTATTGTTTCAAATATGGTCAGAGGGTTACTGGGCTTGGGCTGGTCCGAATCCTTGTAAACCACCCAAACCATGTCCAAGGTGCCATCAAAAGGACACTGGGTTGTTGACTGCCTACATGCCTCTTCTGACATGGGGACATCAAACCTAGGTCATCCTTCAGCCAAACTGCCTTGGTCTGGCTATGAATAACTGATGGGGCCTGGGCTCCCATAGCCTGACCACTGTCATCTCTGACAGTATCAGGGTGATCTGTCTCTTTCCTTTAGGATCCTGTGGCCACCTACTCAGTCCTGATGGAGTTGAGGGGACCCACCTCTTCTTCCTGTTTCCCTATTTACATCATTACCAGGCTCACCAAACCCCACCACTTAGCTGGATATGTAGGGCTACCCACCCCTTACCCATTCTTTCCTAGTAGTACCAATCTGTCCCTCCCATCTCCTTGCTGAGAAGGAACCTTCTAGACAAAATGGGAGCTTCTATTTTTTTTGCTCTGCTCACCCACTTGACCAATTGTTCCTCACTCCTCCTCCAAACTAAAGACTGTGACACATCTTTTCCCTCACCAGTCTTTCAGGTAGATCCCAGGTATGGGACACTCAAAATTTCCTCTCTAGCCAAACATCCCACTCCCACCCTCGCTCATCATTTAATTACAAAACCCAACCAAATATATAATCCACCCTCAATACACATGTCCTCTCCAAAACCTCAGGGGACTTAAGACTCTGACCTCTGACCTTAGGAAAGGCTCTTCTGCATCCCACTTCTACCTCCATGAAATAACCCAATGTAAGCTATCACTTGGTTCAGGATCTCCAACTTATCAGTTTATCAGTAGTTCCTTCTCACTTTGTAGCACCCAGCCCCTATGCTCTCCTTCCTACCATCCGCCCAGAGAGTACTCATTTCTGTTTTAGACCTCAAGGATGCCTTCTTTTTATTTCTATTGACCCACAGCCACAAAATATCTTTGCCTTCATATGGACCAACTCAGAAACACATATCTTCCCAACTCATTTGAATCTCCTACTCCAGGATTCTGGGATAGCTCACATTTATTTGGACAGGCTCTGGCTTCTTACTCTCTTTGCTTCTTCCCAAATCCAACTTTACTCAATATATAGATGATCTTTGTATTCCATCCTTGAAAATTAGCCAGGCAGACACCTCTCCCTGTCCAGCCAGAGATACAGGGTCTCACCTTCTAAGGTCGAGCTGGACACCCCTCAATTTAAAAATTGGACCATATTAACCAAGGATGGACTCCTTGTCTGTGAGCTGCACCTAAATTTCTGCTATACAAATCAAAAGGGTTACCTTCTAGTCACCTACTGCAGTCTTCTCTTTTCACTATGTAGACTATATCACTTAACAAGTGCTGGGATTACAGGTATATGGTCCCCAACACTACCACTTGAGAGTTCTCTCTCTCTTCAGGTATTATCAGTAGAGGACTTTACACTTACCTTTCAGCTATGCCTAACATTTTAAATTCACTCAAGTTACTGACATGACTCTCTTAAAGAATGTACAGATCCTTTGTTAAGGGCCTATAGCACCACAAATGGGAGATGAGGGTCATTGTTAAACTTTACTATAGCATTTGCCACAGCTGCCCATCATGCACAGTCAAAACACAGAGGGTACACATCCCATTCTCTCAACCCCTAGATATAGGGACATGGTATAAGGCGTGGTCTAGAGCTCCTCAGAGCTCCTCACATTCCTGATATCCCCCATTTTAGAAAATATCTCCCTTCCCTGCCTTACCATCTCATTTCAGACTTTAAACTATGCGTATCCGCTAGATTTACTAACAGCTGAGAGAGGTGACCTTTCTCTCTTGGTGAGGAATGCCACATTTATGTTAACCAATTGGGTATAGTAAAAAACAAGATCCAACAAGTTCAGACGGATCTCCTAGAAATCTTAAGAAACAGCTCCATGTCTCAGGCCAGTGTATCATTGACAATATAGTCTAGAATTGTATACTTCTTTTAAAAAACGATTTATTTATTTATACAGCATTCTGCCTGCATGCCAGAAGATGGTACCAGATCTCATTATAGATGGTTATGAGCCATCATATGGTTGCCAGGAATTGAACTCAGAACAGCCAGATGGCACAGAGGGAACTGTGGAAAGGTGCCTCAGAGGGAATTGTAAACTCCTTACTCTCTCTCTCTCGCTCTCTTTTTCTGAGACAGTGTCTCTGTGCACTCTTGGTTGTAGATCAGGCTGGCCTCGAACTCACAGAGATACGTCTGTCTCTGCCTCCCCAAGTGCTAGGATTATAGGTATATGGCTCCGTGCCTGGCTCTCTTCTTATATTTATGGTTGTGAATCTAGCCTTTTACAGCTGAGCCATCTCTCCAGCCCCTTGGGTCCCTTCTTGATCATACTAGTTGTACCTGCTTCCTAAACTTCTTATCTAGATTTCTTTCTTCAAAAACAAATCCAAAAGATTTCTAATCAGAGTTTTAACCAGTTATTACCAGATCACCAGCCCCTAACCACAGATCCAGAGGCCCACAACACAAAATTATACCCTAAGAGTATAGGGTATAGGCTCAGACTTGCCTCAAGAAGCTCAATGCCCTAGATAAGCCCTAGATAAGCACGAAGCAGTTTGAAGATTATACTGTTCCCATTCCAACTCCCTCCCTTTCTGGCCACTACCCATTTATCAAAAAA
>NW_026590511.1:2269243-2301048 GCF_907164565.1 Psammomys obesus
AAAAAAAAAAAAATTATGTACATTGTTTTGCTTCCATGTATGTGTGTGGGGGTCAGATAGCCTAGAACTGGAATCATACAGTTGTGAGCTGTTAAATGGGTGCTGGACTCAGGTCCTTTGGAAGAACAATCACTGCTCTTCACAGCTGAGCTGTCCCTTCAGCCCTAGTCTGTTGTTTTAAGGAGATAGAAACTGGGCATCTTGTCTCACTCATGCAAACTCACTACTTAGAATACTGATGCAGGATTCTATGAGTTCCAGGCTAGTCAGTGGGACATTGCAAATTCAGGCCAATTTAGGCTATACTGTGATATCCTGCATGAAAATAAATGAACAGATATACGGAATGGAAAGAGTCCAGCCTTTTTAAACTGTGGACTCAGAATTCATTTCATTCTGATGCTTTGGCATTGGCGTGTGAAGATTTTTAGTACCGCTAAAAGCAAAAGCCTTGTCATTACCTAACACCAGAAGAACTTTATATTGTTGTTTTTTTTATGCATTTGTGGGTATATATTTATACTGTCTTGGATACCTATCTTGAACCTACATTCACTGGTCCAACAGCAACCCTTGCCACATTGCCTACACACCACTGGAAGCCTTGGCTGTCATTCTGGTTTATATTAGAAGACCCTTAGAGATGCCTCATTCACTTTTCCAGCGCAAAACAAAGTACTGTATTTCTCACAGTTAATGCACCAGCCATTTTGAGACTGAGATTGTTCATACTTTCTTTGCAAATGACCATGTTCCCATAATTGAGGCACCAGGATCTTGATATCAGAAACCTCTAAATATTGCTGGACCTATTATATTAGTAGGATATACCTTAAAACCAGTAGTACACATAGTAATCAAAACAATTCTTGCATGAGTAATGTGGATCCCCCTGAGAATAAACATAGGTCATCAGCTTAGCAGCAACCACCTTTACCCACTGAGACAATTCTCTGGTATTCAGCTGCATTTCTGAGACAGTGTTAAGAACAAGAATTTATTCCTCAGAAAAAAATTAACATAACCCATAAAAATGGATGGCAATGTAAATATAATTTTCATTTTTAAACAGGTTTATTATTCAAATTACTGTGTTCCTCTCTCCTTGGATAACATTTTGTATACAATTTGGAAACAAGACAGTATTTTTATGATGAAATGGTTCTACTAATCTTGCATGAATGACACTGAGATGGCTCAGTGAGAAAAATTGTTTGCTGTGTAAGGCTTTCCTGTATTTATTAGATTTATGATGCTTCTCTCTAGTAGGAATGCTTGCATGCCTTTGAATAAGATCATAACATGTAGAGGCACTATCACATGGACTATATTCATAGGGTTTCTCTCCAGTATATCTTTGATGTGTTTGGAGATTATAGTGGCGTGCCAAAACTTTACTGCATCAATTACATCCATAGGGTTTCTCTCCAGTATGACATTTTTTGTGATTATGAAGACTACTCCAAGATGGAAAAGCTTTACCACATTGAGTACATTCATAGAGTTTCTTTGCAGTCTGACTTTTTTCATGTATTTGAAAATGACTGCAACATGCAAGTGACTTACCACACTGAGTACATTCATTAGGTTTCTCAACAGTATGATGTTTTTCATGATTTCGAAGACTACTACGACTTGCAAAAGCTTTATCACACTGATTACATTCATAAGGTTTCTCACCAGTGTGAGATCGCTCATGTATTCGAAGACTACTGCGACACACAAAGGCTTTACTGCAATGATTACACACATAAGGTTTCTCTCCACTATGACTTCTTTCATGTACTTGAAGAAGACTGCGGCGTGCAAAGGCTTTACCACATTGAGTACAATTATAAGGTTTATCTCCAGTGTGAGTTCTTTCATGTATTTGAAGACTACTGGGAAATAAAAATGCTTTTCCACATTGACTACACTCATGGGGTTTCTCTCCAGCATGAATTCTTTCATGGATATGAAGATAACTGGAACGTGCAAAGGCTTTACCACATTGATTACATTTATAGGGTCTCTCTCCCTTATGAATTCTTTCATGTATATAAAGATTACTGCAATACGCAAAGGCTTTACCACAGTGAGTACATTCATAGGGTTTCTCAAGAGTATGATGTTCTTCATGATTTCGAAGATTACTACGACTTGCGAAGGCTTTACCACACTGATTACATCCATAGGGTTTCTCTCCAGTATGAATTCTTTCATGCCTGTGAAGATCACCATTCTGTGCAAAGGCTTTACCACATTGAGAACATTCATAGGGTTTCTCTCCAGTGTGACTTCTTTCATGTATTTGAAGATGACTGTGGCCTGTAAAGGCTTTACCACACTGATTACATTGATAAGGTTTCTCCCCAGTGTGAGTTCTTTCATGTTTTTGAAGACGACAGCGAGTTGCAAAGGCTTTACCACATTCCTTGCAATCATAGGGTTTCTCTCCCGTGTGAGTTCTTTTGTGTATTTGAAGATTACTGCGACTTGTAAAGGCTTTACCACATTCATTGCAATCATAGGGTTTCTCTCCTGTATGACTTCTTTTGTGTCTTTGAAGATTACTGCGAAGTGCAAATGCTTTACCACATTCATTGCAAACATAAGGTTTCTCTCCCACATGACTTCTTTTGTGTATTTGAAGATGACTGCTACATCCAAAGGCTTTCCCACATTTGTCACAATCATATGGTTTTTCTCCCGTATGAGTTCTTATGTGGATCTGTAGAGAACTGGGACTTGGAAAAGTGTTACCACAGTGATTACATTCATAGGGTTTTTCTCTAATATGACTTTTTTCATGTTTTCGAAGACTACGGAAATTTGCAAAGATTTTATTGCATTGATTACATTCATAGGGTTTTTCTTCACTATGGATTCTTTCATATGTTTGAAGAAAACTGTCCAGTGTAAAGGCACACTGCTTCTTTCCATATCCTTTATGCTCACAAGGCTTGTATCCACAGTGACAGATGTTGTAGCTATTAAAGGAGAAATGACAAACAAATGGCTTTCACACTGCACTCACAGTTAAGTTTTTGTTTCCCTTAAACATGTGCTGTAAAGATTAAGGTTACCCCATGGCAACAACATTCATGCCTCCCACAAACTGTTCCTCTCACTAAACTTTGGAATGTCACTATAAGTACAGGGTTAACAATAGCTTTACTACATGCTTACAAAAGATCTTGGACACACACGGATCCCCTAATCAATGTGTATGCCTTTCATGATAACTGAATGGCATAAAACGAACTGACAAGTTCTTCAACATGGCTCTCTTGCGGCTATGACTAAAATATGTTAGATATTGTTTGCTTGTCTTGCTTCTTAGAGGAATACCTTGCAAACACAGGTCAGCTACCTGAAATTCATGTACACAGTTTTGTGAGAATTTAACAATCATCAATATACATAAAACTGGGCTGTGCTTGTTTACAATGTTGGTTTTCTTTAAAACTGCAGGGCCCATTGAAAAACTCTTCAGTGACACATCTGTACCAGTGTGCATGTAAAATTTACCTTCCATGTCTTCTGGAACTTTGACAGTATTCTTCAATATTCTGGTCTTCCAATTTGTAACCTAAAAGATGGCACCAGAAAACTTATCATCTATTATTGTAAATTATGCAAATTTTAAGTTAGTATCTTTGGTGAACCTGAGAACCATGCTTGATTATTCACTACATTCTTCCTCTTACACAACAGAGATCACAGAAGTGCACCAACGACCAACACACGCTTGTCCCCTTGTTTAGAAAGTGAAGGAAAACTATCATTCTTACCTATTGCAGTGAGGTTCCAGTAGGTCTCCAGCATCACATCTCTGTAGAGACTCTTCTGGGAAGGATCCAGCAAACTCCACTCTTCATGAGTGAAGCTCACATGCACATCCTCATAGGTCACTGTGTCCTAAAGTAGCCAATACGTGTGTGTTACAGAACACCAAATAGATTGAACCAGAAAAGAAAAAAGAAAATCACCTCTGCTACATAATAATTCAATGATTAAATGGGCAGAACAAAGAGAGAATAAGAGAAAAAGGCCAAGTCACATATAAAGGCAAACCTATCATAATTACACCTGAACTCTCATCAGAAACTAAAAGCAGAATGCCTGGACAGATATCTTACCAACACTAAGAGACCACAGATGTCAACTCCAACTACTATACCAAACAAAATTTTTAATCACCACAGAAGGAGAAAACAAGATATTCTATAACAAAAACAAATTTGAACAGTACCTATCCACATATCCAGCCCTACAGAAGATACTAGCAAGAATACTCTAACACAAAGAGGCCAACCATACACAGGAAATAAATAACACCACATCAGGAAAACCAAAAGAATGAAATAACACACATTCTACCACCATCATCAAAATAACAGAAAGTAACAGGAACTGGTCTTTAATATCTTTCAACGTCAATGGTATCAACCATCAACTCGCCAATAAAAAGAGGCAGGTTAACAAAATGGAGATGAAAACAGGATCTATCTTTCTGATGCATAAAAGAAACACACACAGTAATAATGATAGACATTACCTCAGAGCAAAGGGCCGGAAAAAGGTTTTCCAAGCAAACACACCCAAGAAGCAAGCTGGAATAGCTACTATAATATTTAATAAAATAAGACTTTCAACCAAAATTAATCCAAAGTTATGGAGAAGGACACTTCATACTCATCAAAGGGAAAATCCCATAAGATGATATCTTAATTCTGAACATCTGTGTCCCAAATGCAAGGGCACCCTCATTTGTAATAGAAACATTACTAATGCTTAAATCACACATTAAACCCCACACATTAATAGTGGGCAACTTCAACACCCCACTCTCTCCAATAGACAGATCATCAATACAGAAACTAAACAGGGAAATAAAATAACAGACCTCATGAATCAAATGGACCTAACAAATAACTACAGAACATTTCACCCAAATACAAGAGAATATACCTTCTTCTCAGTACCTCATGGAACCTTCTCCAAAACTGACCATACACTCTATCACAAAGCAAGCCTCAGCAGATACACGGAGACTGAAATAACCCCCAGTATCTTATTGAAATAACACCCTGCATCTTATCAGACCACCATGGATCACAGCTGGAACTCAAGAATAACAGAAAGCCTAAAACTAATGGACACCAACAACTTCCTACTCAATGACCACTGGGTCAGGGAAAAAATAAATAAATTAAAGACCTTCTAGAAGTCAGTGAAGATGAAAGCACAACAGAACCAAACTTACGGGACAAAATGAAAGCAGTGCTAAGAGGAAAGTTCATAGCACTAAGTGACCTAGAACAGAAGACAGCAGATACACCAAAAAGATGACAGAAAATAATCAAACTCATGGCTGAAATCAATAAATTGGAACAAAAGAGAAAGATACAAAGAATCAACGATGCCAAGAGCTGTTTCTTTGTGAAAATCAGCAAGATAGTCAAACCATTACCCAAACTAACTAAAAGGCAGAGGGAGAGTATACAAATTAATAAAATCAGGAAAAAAAAAAAGAAAACAGATCAACAGACACTGAGGAAATAGAAAAATTAGGCTTACATCAAAAGCCTATAGTCCACAAAACTGAAAAAAATCTAACAGAAAGGTATGATTTTTGGGATAGATTTCAACTACGAAAGCTAAATCAAGACCAGATAAACAGTTTAAACAGACCTATAAACCCTAAGGAAATAGAAGCAGTCATCAAAAGTCTCCCAACCAGCTGGAAAGATGGCTCTGTGGTTAAGAGCACTGTCTGATCTTCCAAATGGACCTGGGCTCAATTCCCAGCACCCACATGGCAGCTCACTTCCAAGGGATCTGACACCTTCACGCTGATGCACATAAAATAAACTTAAAATAAATTAGTTTAAAAAAAGTCTCCCAACCAAAAACAATTCCCAGGTCCACATGGTTTGGGCACAGAATTCTACCAGACATTTAAAGAAGAGCTAATAACAATACTCCTCAAACCATTCAACAAAACAAAATAAAGGAACATTGCCAAAATCATTCTATGAAGCCACAGTCACCCTGATATCTAAACCACACAAAGACCCAACAAAGACAGTATCAGATCAATTTTACTCATGAATATCAACACTAAAATACTCACAAACTGAATTCAAGAACACATCAAATACATCACCTACCATGATCAAGTTGGCTACATCGCAGGGATGCAAAGATGGTTCAACATTAGAAAATCCATCAACGTAATCCACCATATAAACAAGCTCAAAGTAAAAATATCACATTACATGCAGAAAAAGGCTTTCACAAATTCCAACATCACTTCATGATGAAAGTATTGGAGAGATCAAGCGAAGCAAAAGCCCATATCTAAACATAATAGAGGGTAAGGCAATTTCGAACATCAAATTAAATGAATAGAATTTCAAATCAATTAATTCCACTAAAACCAGGGACAAGACAAGGCTGCTCACTCTCTTCATACCTCTTTAATATAGTACTTCAAGTTCTAGGTAGAGCAGTAAGACAACTAAAGGAGATCAAGTACATACAAATCGGAAAGGAAGAAGTCAAATTATCACTATTTGCAGATGATATGATAGTGTACCTAAGCAACCCCCAAAATTCTACCAGGGAACTCCTACAGCTGATCAATGGCTTCAGCAAAGTGGCTGAATGCAAGATTAAATAAAAAATTCAGTAGTCCTCCTGTATACAAATGGGTTAAGATAGAAATGAGGGAAACTACTGAAATCAGGGACAAGACAAGGCTGCCCACTCTCTCCATACCTCTTCAACATAGTACTTGAAGTCCTAGCCAGAGCAATAAGACAACTAAAGGAGATCAAGGGGATACAAATCGGAAAGGAAGAGGTCAAAGTGTCACTATTTGCAGACGATATGATAGTATATATGAGAGACCCCAAAAATTCAACCAGAGAACTCCTCCAGCTGATAAAAACCTTCAGCAAAGTGGCAGGATACAAAATCAACTCAAAAAAATCAGAAGCCCTCCTGTATACCAAAGACAAAAGGGCCGAGAAAGAAATTAGGGAAACAACACCCTTCACAATAGCCACTAATAACATAAAGTACCTTGGGGGTGACACTAACCAAGCAAGTGAAAGACCTGTTTGAGAAAACTTCAAGTCTCTGCAGAAAGAAATTGAAGAAGATCTCAGAAGATGGAAAGATCTCCCGTGCTCATGGATTGGTAGGATTAACATTGTGAAAATGGCCATCCTGCCAAAAGCAATCTACAGATTCAATGCAATTCCCATCAAAATACCAACTCAATTCTTTACAGACCTTGAAAAAAAGATTCTCAGCTTCATATGGAGAAACAAAAAACCCAGAATCTCCAAAACAATCCTGTACAACAACAGATCATCTGGAGGTATCTCTATCCCCGATCTCAAGTTGTACTACAGAGCAATAGTAATAAAAACTGCATGGTATTGGCATAAAAACAGAAAGGAGGATCAATGGAACTGCATAGAAGACCCAGAAATAAACCCACACACCTATGAATACTCAATTTTTGACAAAGAAGCCAAAACCATTCAATGGAAAAAAGACAGCATCTTCAACAAATGGTGCTGGTCCAACTAGATGTCCACATGCAGAAAAATGAAAATAGATCCATACTTATCACCCTGCACAAAACTAAAGTCCAAGTGTATCAAAGACCTCAACATAAAACCAGATACTCTAAATCTGTTAGAAGAAAAAGTGGGGAACAGCCTAGAACTCATTGGCACAGGAGACAACTTCCTGAACAGAACACCAACAGCACAGGCTCTAAGAGCAACAATCAATAAATGGGACCTCACGAAACTGAAAAGCTTCTGTAAAGCAAAGGACACTGTCATCAAAACAAAACGCCTGCCTACAGATTGGGAAAGAATCTTCACTAACCCTTTATCTGACAGAGGACTAATATCGAGTATATACAAAGAACTAAAGAAGCTGAAAAGCAGCAAACCAAGTAATCCAATTAAAAAATGGGGAACAGAGCTAAACAGAGAATTCTCGACAGAGGAATATCGAATGGCAGAGAAACACTTAAAGAAATGCTCATCCTCATTAGCTATCAGGGAAATACAAATCAAAATGACCCTGAGATATCACCTTACACCCATCAGAATGGCCAAGATGAAAAACTCAAGGGACAACACATGCTGGAGAGGTTGTGGAGAAAGGGGAACCCTCCTCCACTGCTGGTGGGAATGTAAACTGGTACAACCACTCTGGAAATCTATATGGCGCTTTCTAAGACAATTAGGAATAGTGCTTCCTCAAGACCCAGCTATACCACTGCTAGGTATATACCCAAACTTTGCTCAAGTACACAAAAGGGATATTTGCTCAACCATGTTTACAGCAGCTTTATTTGTAATAGCCAGAACCTGGAAACAACCCAGATGTCCATCAACGGAGGAATGGATACAGAAATTGTGGTATTTTTACACAATGGAATACTACTCAGCAATCAAAAAGGAGGAAATCATGAAATTTGCAGGCAAATGGTGGGATCTAGAAAAGATTATCCTGAGTGAAATATCCCAGAAGGAGAAAGACAAACACAGTATATACTCACTTATATAGACCTATAAGATATGATAAACATAATGAAATCTGTACACCTAAAAAAGATAATCAAGAGAGCGGACATGGGGTAAGATGATAAATCCTTGTTTAGAAAGACAGATGGGATGTGCATTGAACATATGACAGGAGTCAACTGAGCACATTTGAAAGACTCTAACTAGCAGTGTTTTCAAAGCAAAGACTCATGACCAAACCTTTGGCAGAGTACAGGGAATCATAAGAAAGAAGGGGAGTTAGTCTGATGGGGAAAGGATAGGAACTCCACAAGGACCTAATATATCTGGGCACAGGGTCTTTTCTGACACTGTCATTCAACCAAGGACCATGTATGGATATAACCTAGAACCTCTGCTCAGATGTAGCCTGTGGTAGCTCAGTAACCAATTGGTTTCCCATAGTGAGGGGAACAAGGGCTATTTCTAACAGGAACTCAATGACTGGCTCTTTGGCCTCCCCACTCCCCAAGGGAGGAGCAGTCCTGTTAGGCCACAGAGGAGAGCTTTGCAGCCAGTCCTGAAGATACCTGATAAAACAGGAGCAGATAAATGGGGAGGAGGTCCCCCCTATCAGTGGACTTGGAAAGGGGCATGGTGGAGATGAGGGAGGGAGGGACTGGGAGGGAATGAGGGATCGGGACACGGCTGGGATAGAGTTAATAAAAGGTAACTGATAAGAAAAAAATAAAATTCAAAAAAAAAAAAAGATTGAAGTCCTATTAGGCTCACAACATTAATTTGGATAAAACATGCTTTGAAACTAGATAAAATTATACATCATCATGAATGTACTATGTTACTGAATCTAAAACAGTTTTATATTGGGTAATTGACATGTGTTTCCTTCTCATTCACAGATTCCATTTTTGTATTTTCACAATGTTACAAAAATTTGTTACCCTAAAATCAATTCTCATGATGTTTCTTAAGTTGTTCATAGACATGCATGGAGTGACAAAACTTTTGAATTGCCTTAACACACATCCCTAGCTATAGAAAAACAAGCTGACTCTCTGTAGCTCCATCCAAGCTTCTACTGGAAGCACATGCCCTTGCCTTGAACTATGTGTCATGCCTTTTGAATTACTGAGCTTTATAGTGATCTCATTTTTTAAAAAATACTTCTCCAACTGGAGGCTTGGCTCAGAAGGTAAAGGTGCTTGCTGCCAAGCAGAACAATCTGAGTTCACCACCACCCCCAAACTCACACAGGGAGAGAGCCCACTCAGGAAAGTTGTTCTCTAGCTCCACCTGAGCACCATGGCACATGAACACAGAAGTGCACATACACAGGGAGAGACAGACAGACAGACAAGTGCAGAACTTCCAGAAGACACTGGAGAAACTAGGGTCTGCGAGTCAGCACACCCTAGTTTCCTGACTTCCCTGACAAGGAAAGCCGCGCGTGCGCGCGCCCTGCAGGATGACGTGAACAGTGTGTAAGCGTCCACTCCTTCTTCCCATGCTGTGCGCAGGCGCAGCTAGGTGAGCTCAGTCACTCAGAGGTCCCGCTTCCGCCTGGGAGGTGCCGGGACCTCAGGGAACAAGCGGAATCACACCGGGCGCCTCCCGTCCCCGCCCCCGGGGCGAACCCACTCGGGCTCCCGCGGCTCCTCCCCGCGTGGGGACGGCGGCCCCGCTCACCATGGCGCGGACTCCGAGCTCGCCCCGCTCGCCTCGGCTCCCGGCAGCGGCTCGCCGCGCGGCTCTCGGGACCAGGAGCCTCCCTCAGACAAAGCCGGGCCGGCAGCATGGCGGACCGGAAGTGTCCTCCCCATTCCGCGCGGATGTTCGCCTCGGGGCCCTGATTGGCTAGCGCGGACTGAGCGACAGGAGCGGAGTGCTTGTGCCCCTAGGGAGAGTGCTGAGAAGTGTCGCCGCACAGTGGTTCCCAGCCCCGACCTCCGCTCCAGGTCCCCTCCCTGACAGATGCACAACTGTCCGGACCTGCGGGGTTGGGCATTGCGGTGCAAGTTGCGCCCGTACTGCAATGTCGTCCCTGCACTTTTCCTGCCCTCAGCTGGCACTGTCCCTTCGTGCAGGCACTAGGTGTCCCGTATACGCAGACCGTTCCTCACAGCTGTAAAGACGCCCAGCCCATGCGCATCAAGTGAAACCACCGGATCGATAGTCACCAGGCATCAGTAAGGCACACCTAGGATTGTCCACATCTCTCTCCGCTGCACATCGTTAGCGAAACAGTAACTCTTTCCCAGGTTCTGGGGTAGCACGGGTCTATCACGCCACCGTTTGGGGGGTGAAGGAAGGACATCAGACGTTTATGCCAGCTTGGTCGGAGACGGGACTCACCAGCAATTAGGGTCCCCAGATTCCAGGGTGAGAACCTGGGATGTGAAGATAAAGACAAAACTTTGATATATATATATATCCTAGCGGTGGTGATATACGACTTTCATCCCAGCACCCGGGAGGCAGAGGCAGGTGGATCTCTGAGTTTGAGGCCAGCCTGGTCTACAGGGCGAGTTCCAGAACAGCCATGGCTACCAGAGAAACCCTGTTTCAGAAAAACAAAACCACCTCATCCCCTCCCTGAGGGTTCTACGTAGGGTATCCCCCCCACCCCCCGAAGCAAACTTTAAATACTGTACGGCACTCATTTTTATTGACATAATTGTGTTATGGATGCAGAAGAACAAACTGTGTTGAGTCTCTCTTCCCTAGCATGCCCTCACCCAGCGTCCCACACTGCTTCTCTCTCTTTTTCCCTTCACTTCCCTTCCCTTCCCTCCCTTCCCTGCCCTTCCCTTCTCTCTCTCTCTCATTGAGCTTCTACACCTGGGTACTCAGTTGTGATGTAGTGGTATATCTAGCTTCAGAACATATCAGATGGGGAGTGACAGGAATCAGAGGGCCAGAGTGCAGGGCGCTGTGGGGTGAGGGGTGAGCTGGGCACCATTGCTGAGGCCCAGGCTGGTCTCCCACTGCATGCTGAGTCCTGTTGTTCTTTAGGTGTGTGAGAAGGTGGTGATGTCTGTGGCTTCAGCGTGCCGAGGTGAAGGATGGAGACTGAACATCTGAGCTGAGTCCTCAGCGGCCCTGTGCCTGCAGCCACTGCATCTGCAGGATCTGGCTGAGAATGCACTGTACGTCCTCGTCCATCTGTCCCTGGGGAGGTGGGAGGGGACAGAGGCAGAGACACACCTTGGTGCACCTGCTGGGTGCTCCCCTGCCCCTTGCAAGTCTCTCCACTCAAACCCAAGCGAGTCAGTGCTCCATATGGAAGGTCCCTGCTGCACAGGTATGTTCCCAGAAGCCACAAGGCTGGCTCTGAACAGGAGAAACTGAGCCCCAGGAGGTGCCAGAATAATGGTAAAGCCAGGTGGGCACCCTTAGGTGGAGTCAGGAGGCAGGAGACTCACCTGAATGGCATACAGGAGATGACTGCGGTATAAAGCCACCACAGTGCCATGCTCCTGGGCCTCCTCCTGTGGACCCAGGGGAGGGGTCAGAGAGTCAAGGTCATCCATCTATATAGTGATTTTGAGGTCAGCCTGTGTTACATGAGACCCTGCCTCAGATGAAAGGTGGACAGGGAGGAAAGGAACAAGAAGGAAAGGGAAGGGAAGGGAAGAAGGCAGTTTGGGAGGAAAGGGGAGAGAACTGGAGGCCCAGCAGTTGAGACACACCCACACACTCTGCCTGAGTCAAAACCCCAGTTCAGTAGCTGCTGATGGCTGACTCAGGGAGGTGTCTGTGGTACCCTGCCCAGCCTGCATCCTGCCAGCCATGCCCACTGTTGGGATCAGTAAGCAGGCATCTCTACGGCCACCCCCAAGGGACCTGACAAACCGGTTATCAGGCATTTGTGAAGCCACCAAGAAGATCACCCGCTGATCACCTGGGACCACCTGGGCATGCCCTGGGTCACCTTATAAGAGAACTCCTGGAGCCCTGCCTCTCTCTCTCTCTTCTGCCTAATCTCTCTGCGACCCCCTTTCCCTTCCCCTAATAAACCTCCCACATGGAACTGGTCTTGTGGTGTGATTTGTGAACCCGTCATGTAACCTTCACAGCTGCACGTTTCCTAACACCCACCAGTAAGCTGACTGTTCTGTCTATGGCTCCCACCACCGCTCTCCTGCTAAACAGAGTCAGTACCTCCATGCTGTGCTGCATGGCTATCACCTGGCCTCAAAGGGCCTTCTCCTCCTCCTCCTTGGAGCTGGCTGTGGGTGACTGCTGTGCCTTCAGAGCCTCCTTCAGCATAAAGAATTTTTTGGACATATCTGTGATCTGGTAAGGGGATCGGACTCCATGAGTGGCCATCCAGAGCCAGGCAGTGTAGTCACCTGCGACCACCAATAGTAACTGCCTGCACAAGGGTCTGGGAATTAAAAGAGACAGAGAACACGAAGAAGTGACACCAAGACAGTGCTCTGATCAAGGCACCATCTTTGTTACAGAGTAAATCACTTATATAGGTTTCCAAGTAAACATATCCAAGCAAAACAGGAGGTGTCTGCTGAAAACAACAAGAATAACGAGCTAGCATGACTTGCATGCACGTAACCATCTCAGGTCCAATGGAATGGTTACCTCAAAGCAGAAACCAGGGACCTCTGTACCTTTTCTTGGCAGCTTGAAACAGGGTCACTGGTTTTTGGGCCAGAACCTGAGCTGACTCAGAACAGCCCAGGGCTAAAAAACCTTCCTTACATTTTTCAATGTTTGGAGAGAGAGAGAGAGAGAGAGAGAGAGAGAGAGAGAGAGAGAAACAATCCAATGGAATATGTAGAGAAATTTTAATTCAGAACATGGCTGCTCTGGCAAAAGGTGTGTGTGTGTGTGTGTGTGTGTGTGAGATCTGGCTGTAATATGGACATGCCTTTCATCATAGGAGACAGAGGCATGCAGATCTCTGAATTCTAGTCAGTTTTGTTCAGTCAGTTCAGTTGAACAGTGAGTTGAGAGGCAATGCAGTGGAGTTGAGTTTGTGGCAGGTCAGTTTGTGGAAATCAGAGGCAGTTTTATCAGGAGAATTTTATAGAGACAGGTTGAGGAGATAACAAACTAGACACAGGTGAAGACAGAGGGAGCCAGATGATAAGGAAGAGACAGAAGATTAGAATGGGTTACTAGAGTTAGTGTGAGGCCAAGCAGAGCAATTCAGTCAGAGAGAGAAGCCAGACTGAATCATTCAGCTTGGAGAAGAGTTTGAGATAGAACAGCTGAGTTAAACCAGGCAGCCAGAGTTCAGAGAGAACAAGAAAGGGTTAAAGTAGCAGAACTAACTCTATATTGTTTTTCAGACTTCATCCAAAGTTAGCTTGTCCCTGGAGTACCTTGGTTCCCACCCTTAAGATCTGAGAAAAACAAAACAAAACAAAACAAAAACAAAAACCAGAATGTTCTCAGTAGCTTGCAGTGAGACATAGCAACTGAAGCAGACTAATGAAGACAGGATTGCTTAAGAAAACATAAGTTGTTCCTAGGGTAGCAGTGCTCCTCTTGGCAAGCACTCTCCTCTCTGTGGTTTGGCCAGGTGCTGTTAACCAACTAGGTCAAAGTGCATTTTATTCCTTTACCCTTTGTCTATGTAACCCTAAGGCTTGGAAGCCCCTGCTTGCAGTTTTTCCCTTTAAAAACTGTTCCCTTGTCGCTCTCCTAACCTGTTGTGTCAGAAAGGATTGCAACCCAAGCTCGAGCTTGAATAAAGATTGTAGTGTGTTTTTCATTGGACTTGTGTTCCTTGTTGTCTCTTAGGGGTCTAGTGACCTAGGCATAACATTTGGAGCCTCATCTGGAATCCCCCAGACCTCCAGGACTCCAACCCGGAGGATCTTGGGCTGGCCGGTAAGTGCATGAGTGTCTCTGTGCAGTGTCTGTGTTTGTGTTTACTCTATGTTCTGAAAATTCTCAAGGTGTCTGTACAAGTGGCAAGATGTGGCTAAGAGCAGATTCACTGGACAGTCACAGCTGTGGGGGACAAGGGAGATGTCCCTGTCCCTGGGGTGGACAAGCAATCCCACCCATCAGTTTTGGTGGACATGGAATCCCACCTGGTGGACAAGTAATCTTACTGTTGGTTACTTTCCTCTCTGGGTTGTTTTCAAATTCAGTAGGAGGAATTTGAGAGTCTTTTGGATTCATTTCTGTTTTCAGTTGCGGAGCAGCTACCTTACTCGTGTTTGCCTTTCTGTTTTGTTCCTTGTGTTTATGTGTCTTTGTTTGTATTGGACTGTGAGGACGCTATGGGACAGACTGCTGCTAACTCCCTGGACTTAGCTCTTGCCCATTTCTGGGAGGCCCTGGTCTGGCAGGTCTCTGCCAATGCTCTGGTCTCTACCACTGCTCGGTCTCTGGTGGTGGAGGTCTTCCTGGAGAAGGGTTGCTTGGAAATGCAGCACACCTAGGAAGAGGTTTCTGGGTAAGCTGGCAGCTCTTAAAGGGGCAACAGCAGCTTCTCAGGTAAGAAAGCTACAAGCCTCTATGATCATAAGAATTGGATTCAACAGGTAGCAAGATGCTCCTCTCTTGAAATTACAGCTAAAGAAGTACAAATAAATTTTGGAGTTTGTCTGTTCTGAATATATAAGTTTCCTATGTCTTGATTACTGATTATTGTTTATTGAGTATGTTTTTACACAATTTCTGTTCTGTCTTTAAAACCAGGTTTATAAAAAAATAAGGTTTGAAACTCTGTTTATATGAGATATTAAAGCTGCACCTCCATGTGTTTGTATACAAGAACTTTTCTTTCTGGCAGCCAAAGTTTATAACATCAGAATAATACACTTGGTATTGACTTTAGACGCACTGAATTGTTTACACTGATAAAATTTGGCTTTAATTTCTAAAAACTATGGTTATGTTCTATGACTTCACTCTGGGTATTTTAATATTGCAAAAACAGGTTCTGGAAAATATTTAAATGTTTAAGGCTATAAAACATTTTAAAGTTTATCAGGCATTTTAAAATAATGACCTTGGTCAGTCTAACAAAGAACTTGGAACACTTTTCCAACCCATTGAGGGAGGTCGAAAGACTTTGGTATTTATTTTATTAATTTTACCAAATGAAACCAAGACATACTGTTTGAGTCAATTAAGAAAAATGCAGTTTTTGCAATGTATCATGTCAAGATGGTAAAAACGCATGGGATGACTTAATAAAGAAATGATAAAAAAGATGTTGATGGAAGTTTTCATGTTGTCTGAAAAGCAAGAGCCTGGGGAGGAGGAGGAGGAGGAGGAGGAGGAGGAGGAGGAGGAGGAGGAGGAGGAGGAGGAGAAGAAGAAGAAGAAGAAGAAGAAGAACATATAGAAAGCCAGAGGGCATATGAACTGTATTTGCTTTGGTTTCTCATACCTGCAAATATGATTTGAGAAAGAACTGTAAAATATGTTGTTCTATATTTAAAAGGCTGGTGATTCTTCAGTGCAAAATGTTTGCTTATGCTCTTTAAGGGGGAAGAGGACTGCAATTCTGTTAGCCTAGGTTATACAGGGTTATACTCAAGTTGTTGTTAACCATTATATGAAATATATCCCTGATTGCCAGTTCCTAAATAGATGAGTTAGTGGTGTTTCTTTCTGGCCTGTAGATTTGGTATCCAGAATAGTCCATTTTTGCTGAAGGGGTACCAGTTGTGTTTAGTTCTCTGTTTAGTGCTGAGTGAACTTTTGTCCTTTAAGCTTTTTGCTGTTCAGTCTTAATGCAATGTGGCAGGATCAGCAAGACTTACTAGCCCCTCTATGAACTGTAACTGATTGAAAGTTTTGCTTTGATTTTAGTTCAGAAAGATATTTAAAGTTATGCTAATGACTGAAGTTCATTACAAGATTGCGCTTTACCTAGTATGTTTTCAAGGTTAAGCCTAGGACAGGTAACTACTTTGCCTATCTACTTGATCTACTTGAAACAGATATGGTTCTAAAACACTGACCTAAGATATAAGTCAGAATTAGAGATTATAGCATTCTCTTTTACAGGATGCAGTTTAGGGCAGATAGCTAAGGATAGACAAAGAGTAACTCATATGCTGGCCCTGGAGCTTTTCAGAGATCTGTAGAATATGGCATTTTAATATGTATAAGCTTATTATGACAGAGTCCCGAAATCCTGGCAGTAGCTCCCCAAGGTCTCTAAGAAGATTTGGGCACAATGACAGATGACTTCAACTCTGGATTGTGGTATGCTAAACACTGGGTGAGACTGCCCCAACTGGCCCACTGCTAGGGCCCAGCCTAAGGACAGAGCTGTGGACACCTGGGGAGTCATTGTTTCACATTGCTGAAGGCAAGGTGAGGCCAATCTCTCATGTTCTTCTTTTCCACATCTTCTGTGCCTGATGGCCAGACTGCTTCTGCTCATGATGCCATGAGACCACAGGAGCCAGAAACAACTGCCTAGGTGGTGGACTGACTGACTCCGTCATTTTGATTGATACATAAATTTATTTAGCTTATAATTTATCCTTCTCAGGCCTCTGATCATATTGATGGCTAAGCTAAGCTAATGGTAACTTTGCAGCTAAAGAGTAGACAATTAGATCTACTGTTAGTTCATTGGTCAGTTCATTAGCTATTTAAAACTACTAGGTACTAGATCTTTTATTTAAAAGGCAAAGAGATTTGCCTTGCTCACAGGCCTCATGTTAATTACTTATGTCTTATTATGAATAACTGGATAGAAAGATATAAAATTTATATAAAGTCAAAAATATAAAAGTTTAAATTATAAAAATATAAAAAATTATTTAAGTGTCTAAAAATGTTTCAAAGTTGGTAAATTCAAGAAAAACTGAAAGATCTAAATAAAAATTTTAAAATATAAAGTATAATTTATAATAATATAAAAATAATTTATGGCAGATTAAAAATGGAAAATATTTCAGATTTCTCCCCCACCTCTGCTATTGTTATGCTTATGTTGTTATAAGATTTCAGAGGTTCAGAGTTATGGCATTGCTCAAGAGTTCTGATAAGCTGATGGAGCACTGCTTATTATCTAGTCACAAGCTCGAGATTTTAATTTCTCTTTGTCTTCTGGAGAGATTTAAAGGAGCTTTTAATTATGTTAAAAACATTTGTCTAATGTGTATATCTAACCCCAAAGCCATAGCTTTTACTAGATCTTAATGGCATGAGTCTATTTCTGCTGTCTTGTAGACACCTGTTACCTGCTTTTTCTGAAGTATGGATCTCAATTCAATGGTAATACTAATATACTTTCTTTTGTAAACTAAAATTTCATATGAGTTTCAGGAAACCAAAAAGTCAGAAGACCTGGATCTGCCATAGGTCAAACGGACCCCAGATGAATTTTTCCCTTGGTCTTGGGATTCCTCACTTTCCCCATAGACAATTTTTAACTTCTGTCTCTAGTCTGAATTTGTCTCAGCAGATTTTTACCTGGCTGACAGACTCCATTCAGGGATCAACTGTGAACTGCAAGCTGAGATCTGGACTTGCTGAGAGCTGAAGTAAACTGGTCCAGCCGAAGGTGAGGCGATCCTGTCTCTTCAATTGGATCACTAATTAGATGGTGCCCTGTTGCCTAGCTTTTGACTAGTCTTTCAGCCTTCCTGGGTCCTCACTATCTCTGTCCCAATGTCAGACTGAAGAAATTACAGAAGAGAGATCCATCATCCTTTATCCTATCTAACAGGCTGAAATACTGAGTTAAAAAGGGGCTCCCTGACATTAGCTATTAACTTGGGGACCTGCTTAGCTGGAGCAGGAACTGGCATTGCAGCACTGGATGTACAAAGCCAGAATTATAACAGCTTAAAGTCAGGTATTGATAAAGATATTCAATGCCTTGAAAACTCAATCACCAATTTAGAAAAGAATGTTGATTCCCTGGCAGAAGTAGCAGAACAGAAGTGGCTTGGATCTGTTGTCTTTACAGCAGGGCAGGCTGTGTGCAGCCCATAGAGAACAATGTTGTTTTTATGTAAACCACCCAGGAATGTTTAGGAAATCCTTAGCAAAAATAACAAAAAGCCTGGAGAGACACTGGAAAGAGAGGATTCCAGAGAATGGTTTAAATATTGGCATAATAATTCTCTTGGCTAAGGTTGGAGAAAACCTGGCGAAACGTGAAAAAGAATACAAAGCAATTTAAATTTAAATCTTGGTTTAAATCTTGGTTTAGTGCTTCCCCTTGGTTTACTACTTTGTTATCTGCCTTAACAGAACCCTTGCTGATATTGTTACTTGTGCCCACCCTTGGCCCCTGCATATTGAATACTTTGATTGCCTTTGTTAGACAGAGGTCAAGAACTATTCACTTAATGATAATGAGGTCCTAATATTGACCATTCAATACTGAGGAGTCAGGCCTCTAAAGAGCCCAAGATTGGTCTCTATAGTTAGAAGTAGAGGGAGGAATGAAAGGGTTAAATTACCAGAACTAACTCTATGTTGTTTCTCAGATTCTATCCAAGGTTAGCTTGTCCTTGGAGTACCTTGGTTCCCACTCTTAAGTTCTGAGAAAAAAAACAAAAACAAAACACAGACTATTCTTGGCAGTTACAATAAGACATAGCAACTGAGGCAGACCGATAAAGACAGGGACAGTTAAGAAAAACCCAAGTTGTTCCCAGGGTTGCCGTGCTTCTCTTGGCAAGCTGTCCCTCTCTGTGGTTTGGCCAGGTGCTGTTAACCAACTAAGTCAAAGTGTATTTCGTTCCTTTACCCTTTGTCCAATTATGTAAAACTAAGACTTGAAAGCCCTTGCTTGTGGTTTTTCCCTTTAAAAACCCCGTTCCCGCGGAGCTGGGGTTTGATCTCCCAAGGATTGTGACCCAAGCTTGAGCTTGAATAAAGACCATTGTGTGTATTTCATCAGACTTGTGTTCCTGGTGGTCTCTTGGAGGACCTAAGCATAACAAGGGTGAGCTTATTCAGCAGTAAGCCTCAGAAGCCGAAAACATTCCAGGCCTAAATTAGATTGTACAGAGGCTAGAAGCTTCCATGACAAGGCCTAGGTTAGCAACAGAAACAGTGTGTCTCAGAGCAACAATTACATCAGGAGAATACTGGATATTTTTACAGAAAAATCTATTCGTGACCCTTGAAGGCAGTGCAAGTCACATTGTGATTTTTATCAACAAAGTTTTATCATCACATGGCCATGTCTGCTCACAGCAAAAGGGAACCACGGATTATGTTGTTTGGTTTACAGGTCAGTAAATGCTGGTTGGTTTGTTTTATTTTGGTCTTTTATAGAAAAATGCCCTGACTCCCCTGATCTTAGGGTCTGCATTGGCACATCCTGGGAACAACTAGGGTTTGAAGATGTATCACCATGTCCAGAACCCATAAACCCAACTTGGGATTTTTATCTCATTTTATGGGAAGCCCAACATTGGCCCGTGACCTCCACACATGGATATGCACATACAAAAAGATACAACCGGGGCCTGTGAGTTGGTTCAGGGCTTGATACACTTGCTACCAAGCCTGCCTCTCTACCTGAGTTCAATCCCTGGGACCCACCTGGTTGAAGGAGAAAAGTTGTCCTCTGACCTCCATGCATGCATGTCCTCACCCCAACATAAATAAATGCAAGAAATTAAAAAAAAATTAAAGGTACACATGTGAAATTTGTGTTCAAATCCTGGCTTAAACATTTAGTAGCTGTGTGGTGGAACGGGGCCAGTTTGCTGAGGCGAAGGCAGAGGAGGCAGGGAGCGGCGGGGGGGAGGGAGGGGTGGGGGACAGGCAAAGCTGCAAGTAGGAGGCTCTCCAGGAACTGCTGGCTTATGAACACAGTGAAGAGCAAGCCTGCACCCACACTGGCCTCCCAACCATTTATAACGAGATCTGGTGCCCTCTTCTGGTGTGCAGGCACACATGCAGTCATAACATTGTATACATGATAAATAATCACATCTTTAAAAAAAGAAATTAAAAAAAAGAAGCCAAGATGTGATAAAGAGAAGAAGCTTGAGCAGGGCTGAGGCTCATGAGCTCCTCAGCTTAGCTGCAGATACTCTCCCCTAGGAGCTACATAATCTCTGGCGAGGAGGCTTCCTCTCAGAGCTGTGTGGTTCCTGAGCTCTCATGTCTCAGGATGCCCTTCCACTGGAACACTGTCCCACCTCAGAGCTGTGTGGTTCCTGGGCTCCTGTGTCTCAGGATGCTCTTCCACTGAAATAACTTGTCCCCTCAGAGCTGTATGGTTCCTGGGCCCCCAGCCCCAAGATACCCTTCCATCTGAGCAAGAACACTAACAGATTTGATGCTGTGCCTCACATGGGTTCTCCTGGTGCTTGTGCTCCCTCTAGTCCTGTGGTCTGAGCCACACTAGGACCCTATCCCCTATTTCCATCTGCAGCAGTCTTTTCCTCCTGTTCACCAATTATTCAACACCTCTTCCACCAGTGAGAATTAAGTAAGCGTCCCCTTCTGGTTGGTGTAAATGCTTCTCTCAGTCTGAGGAAGTGACCGTTGAATGTCTGGCAACCTTCTGGTACTCTTGGAGGTAGAGATAGTTCAGTCATGGTCTTTAAGGCTACAGCTGGCTCTCTTCACCTGTCCCCACCCTCCCACCATTGGAGCTGCAACCTTGCTGCTCCTAAGGCTAGCTGCAGCATGCACACACCCAGCACACACTCCTCACTGGCTGGTGACTCAGCTCCCTTCTGCAGTGTTCTCTGCCATCTAAATGTTCCCATTCCCAAGCAGTCTTTCTTCTTTGCTTCCTGGATTCAGGTTTATAGGAATTCAGGTATCATTTAGGTATGAGTGGCATTAGACTGTTTTATGTTGTCCTATTTCAATTAAAAGCTGGCTTTGGAGGTGGGGTATGCTCGCCCTTCTCTAGACCCAAGCATACTTATTTAAAGATTTCCTCCAAAATTTCTGTCCCATATCAGGTAAGCGACAGAGAAAGGAGCAAACAAAATAAAGGGAAAGACTATTTATAACAGGGATTATTTCTATTCTTCTTATACTATTTAGGTTTAAAATTCTAAAACTTCTGCTAAAGTATAAATCTGACCTCAAGGTCTGTAAGCATATTGGGTATGATTGAACCATGTAAAATTTCTAACAATGGGGTGAGCCTAAAACTCCTAACTCTAGGGTTGAGAGTTAAAATCTCTACATAGGACATGTGCCTTGTTGCTGTCTAAGCTGCTATTCCTCCATCAGGATGAAGGCATCCACAAGGCTGACAGCCATCTTTTTTAGTGTTGGAAACGATGGACTTTGCCATGTGAACTCACTCACATCTTGATTAAAAGTGACCATATGGCAAGAGCCTACTAAGGAAAAAATGACTCCTCCTAAGTGGGAGGCCCAAATCAGATGGTTCTTTCACACAAAGGAACCACAAGCCACAGTCCCTTCTCTGTCTCTTCAGCCTCTCTGGTTTCTCTTTACCCTTCCTCAGTGATGGGCTGCCCACCCAGTCATGGCTGGACCCTGAGAAGGATTACAATAACCCAGGGGGCATCCTAGCTAGGAATCAATTTATAACTTGCCTCCTGGCCGTTCTCCACAAAATTGCCCTTAAGGTAGTAAATTATGTAAAATCCAAGAGGTCATACAGGATAAATATGAAAATCCATTTCAATTCCTAGACCTCCTTACAAAGGCGCAGCAATATATGAATTTACACCCTATGAGCCCAGTTGGAAAACCACTCCTTTGAGCTATTTCTTTTCCTAGATATTAGGGCCAAAACATAAACATCTAAAGAAAGGCAGAAAACTTAGCCATGGTCTTCAAGGAATACAATGGGAGAGATGAAAAAGTCCCAAAACAAAAATATGTAATGATGGCTAAGGCTTCTCAGACAGCCAAAGCAAAAGCCCAGGCTTCCTGGCTGCCCAAAGCTCAAGAACCTCCACATTATTGTTTCAAATATGGTCAGAGGGTTACTGGGCTTGGGCTGATCCAAATCCTTGTAAACCACCCAAACCATGTCCAAGGGGCCATCAAAAGGACACTGGGTTGTTGACTGCCCACATGCCTCTTCTGACATGGGGACATCAAACTTAGGTCATCCTTCAGCCAAACTTCCTTGTTCTGGCTATGGATGACTGATGGGGCCTAGGCTCCCATAGCCTGACCACTGTCATCTCTGACAGTATCAGGGTGATCTGTCTCTTTCCTTTAGGATCCTGTGGCCACCTACTCAGTCCTGATGGAGTTGAGGGGACCCACCTCTTCTTCCTGTTTCCCTATTTACATCATTACCAGGCTCACCAAACCCCACCACTTAGCTGGATATGTAGGGCTACCCACCCCTTACCCATTCTTTCCTAGTAGTACCAATCTGTCCCTCCCATCTCCTTGCTGAGAAGGAACCTTCTAGACAAAATGGGAGATTCTATTTTTTTGCTCCGCTCACCCACTTGACCAATTGTTCCCCACTCCTCCTCCAAACTAAAGACTGTGACACATCTTTTCCCTCACCAGCCTTTCAGGTAGATCCCAGGTATGGGACACTCAAAATTTCCTCTCTAGCCAAACATCCCACTCCCACCCTCGCTCATCATTTAATTACAAAACCCAACCAAATATATAATCCACCCTCAATACACATGTCCTCTCCAAAACCTCAGGGGACTTAAGACTCTGACCTCTGACCTTAGGAAAGGCTCTTCTGCATCCCACTTCTACCTCCATGAAATAACCCAATGTAAGCTATCACTTGGTTCAGGATCTCCAACTTATCAGTTTATCAGTAGTTCCTTCTCACTTTGTAGCACCCAGCCCCTATGCTCTCCTTCCTACCATCCGCCCAGAGAGTACTCATTTCTCTGTTTTAGACCTCAAGGATGCCTTCTTTTTATTTCTATTGACCCACAGCCACAAAATATCTTTGCCTTCATATGGACCAACTCAGAAACACATATCTTCCCAACTCATTTGAATCTCCTACTCCAGGATTCTGGGATAGCCCACATTTATTTGGACAGGCTCTGGCTTCTTACTCTCTGCTTCTTCCCAAATCCAACTTTACTCAATATATAGATGATCTTTGTATTCCATCCTTGAAAATTAGCCAGGCAGACACCTCTCCCTGTCCAGCCAGAGATATAGGGTCTCACCTTCTAAGGTCGAGCTGGACACCCAATTTAAAAATTGGACCATATTAACCAAGGATGGACTCCTTGTCTGTGAGCTGCACCTAAATTTCTGATATTCAAATCAAAAGGCTTAACCTTCCAGCCGACTATTACAGTCTTCTCTTTTCACTATGTAGACTATGTCACTTAACATACAAGGGTCCCCAACACTACCGCTTCCAGAGTTCTCTCTCTCTTCAGGTAGGATCAGTAGAGGACTCTACACTTACCTATTACCAGATCACCAGCCCTTTCAGCTATGCCCAACATTTTAAATTCACTGCAGTTACTGACATGACTCTTTTAAAGAATGTACAGATCCTTTGTTAAGGACCCATGGCACCACAAATGGGAGATGGGGGTCATTGTTAAACTTTACTATAGCATTTGCCACAGCTGCCCATCACACACAGTCAAAACACAGAGCGTACACATCCCATTCTCTCAATCCCTAGATATAGGGACATGGTACAAGGTGTGGTCCAGAGCTCCTCACATTCTTGATACCAATCTATTTTAGAAAACATCTCCCTTTCCTGCCTTAACATATCGTTTCAGATCTTAAACTGCACATATCCACTAGATTTACTAACAGCTGAGAGAGGTGACCTTTTTCTCTTCCTTGTGCACTCTTGGTTGTACACCAGGCTGGCCTTGAACTCACAGAGATAGGTCTGTTTCTGCCTGCCCAAGTGCTGGGATTACAAGTGCACGGCACCGTGCCCAGCTCTCTTCTTATATTTATGGTTGTGAGCCTAGCCTTTAACAGCTGAGCCATCTCTCCAGTCCCTTGGCTCTCTTTGTAATCGTTCTAGTTGCACCAGCCTCTTAAACTTATCGAGATTTCTTTCAACAAATTCAAAAGATTCCTAATCAGACTTTAATTTGTTGTTATTACCAGATCACCAGCCCTTAACCACAGATCCAGAGGCCTGCAACACAAAATTATACCCGACAGTGATGCTCAGACTTGCTTCAAGAAGCATAATACCCCAGATAAGCAGGAAGCAGTTTGAGGATTATACTATTCCCGTTCCAACTCCCTCCCTTTCTGGCCAATAATCATTTATCAATAAAACAAAATAGGGGTTCATGATGAATTTGTCAATGACATTCTGGGTCTTATACATTATAAGATCTAGAAGTGGTCTTTGTTGGTCTTCCTGCTTGCATGGAAAGCTATCGCAAGGCTCAGAAGTCCAAGAACCACAGCTCTTAGGAGAGAAGGTATCCCAATGGACATGCATCCTAAGACACAGGAGGTCAGGAACCACAAACCTCTGAGGTGGGACAGTGTCCCAATGGAAGAACATTCTGAAACATGGGAACTCAGGAACCACACATCCCTGAGGTGGAATTGTGTCTCAGTGGAAGAGCATCCTGATGTACGGAAGCTTAGGAAACACACAGCTCTGAGAAAAAGCCTCCTCAGCAGAAGCAGTGAGCTCCCAGGGGAGGGTATTCCCAGCTGAGCCAAGGAGCTCAGAAGCCTCAGCCCTGTTCCACTTCTTCACTTCTTCTCTTCATTGCTTATTGGCTTCTTCCAAGAAGAGAGTCACAACAAGCAGCAAATATGAGATTTATTGGGAGGGTCCAGGGTGTAGAGAGATGTATCTAGGGTTGGCTGCCTCTGTTCCTGGAAGAGGACAGCTGGGAAGTAAACAAAGAGCAATGCTTATCCAGGACTTCTTAGGAAGCTGGGCTTTTCAGGGCAGAAAGTTCCAGACAGAGAATTCGTGTAATTTTGAATCCTAAATTTGGTGAGCTCTGGGATTACTCGGGGCTTGTGGGAAGCTCAGGGATTACTGGGGGGGGGGGTTTAACTGCTCAGGGATTTGTGGCTTTTATTCACACCCTTTTTCCTATATTGGAACCATGGTTAAGGTAAGATAGAAAGACCTTCTTGGCTGCAGCACTACCACTGTATAGATAGGGAGGTGTCCAGCAGTGCTATCTCACTATGGCTGCAGGCTGAGGCAGGAAAGTAGGTGCTGCCACCATGGGCAACTCCTATGGCAGCACCTCAAAACAGCAGGAGGCCAAGGTGCCAACATTTTGACAGCTCCTATTGTGGTACCTTAAAAAAGCCACAGGCTGGGGCAGGAAGGAGAGTGCACCACGGTGACAGTTCTTGCAACTTCACTCAGCACCCATCCCTCAGGCAATTAGTCTGTTATTTAAAAAAATATATTTTTCTAAAGAAAAATTTATGTACATTGCTGTTTTGCCTCCATGTATGTGTGTGTGTAGGTCAGATCGCCTAGAACTGCAATTATAGAGTTGTGAGCTGCTAAATGGGTACTGGACTCAGGTCCCTTGGAAGAATAGGCACTGCTCTTCACTGCTGAGCCGTCTCTTCAGCCCCATCTCTTCAGTTGTTTTAAGGAGACAGAAACTGGGCATCTTGTCTCACTCATGCAAACTCACTACTTAGAATACTGATGCAGGAGGATTTCATGAGTTCCAGGCTAGTCAGAGGGATATTGCAAATCAGGCCAATTTAGGCTATAATGTGATATCCTGCATGAACATAAATGAACAGATATATGGAATGGGAATGGAAGGAGTCCGGCCTGTTTTAACTGTGGACTCAGAATTCATTTCATCCTAATGCTTTGGCATTGGCGTGTGAAGATTTTTAGTTCTGCTAAGAGCAAGAACCTTGTCATTACCTAACATCAGGAGAAGAACTCTATATGGTTGTTTTTTTTTATGCATTTGTGGGTAATACTGTCTTGGATACCTATCTTGAATCTACATTAACCGGTCCAACAGCAACCCTTGCCACATTGCCTACACACCACTGGAAGCCTTGGCCATCATTCTGGTTTATATTAGAAGACCCTTAGAGATGCCTCATTCACTTTTCCAGTGCAAAACAAAGTACTGTATTTCTCACAGTTAATGCACCAGCCATTTTGAGACTGAGATTGTTCAGATTTTCTTTGCAAATGACCATGTTCCCATAATTGAGGCACCAGGATCTTGATATCAGAAACCTCTAAATATTGCTTGACCTATTATATTAGTATGATATACCTTAAAACCAGTAGTACACATAATAATCAGAAAACAAATCTTGCATGAGTAATGTGGATCCCCCTGAGAATAAACATAGGTCATCAGCTTAGCAGCAACCAACCAACTTTACACACTGAGACCATTCTCTGGTATTCAGCTGTGTTTCTGAGCCAGTGTTAAGAACAAGAATTTATTCCTCAGAAAAAACATAACCCATAAAAATGGATGGCAGTATAAATATCATTTTCATTTTAAAACAGGTTTATTATTCAAATTACTGTGTTCCTCTCTCCTTGGATAACATTTTGTATACAATTTGAAAACAAGACAGTATTTTAATGACAAACTGGTTCTACTAATCTTGCATGAACAACACTGAGATGGTTCAGTGAGAAAAATTGTTTGCTGTGCAAGGCTTTCCTGTATTTATTAGATTCATGGTGCTTCTCTCTAGTAGGAATGCTTACATGCCTTTGAATAAGCCTGTAATATGTAGAGACACTATCACATTGACTATATATTAGTAGCGCTTCTCTCAAGCACATCTTTGATATGTTTGAAGATTACAGTGATGTGCCAAAAGTTTGCAGCCTCAATTACATCCACAGGATATCTCTCCAGTATGACATTTTTTATGATTATGAAGACTACTCCAAGATGCAAAGGCTTTACTACATTGAGTACATTTATAGAGTTTCTTTGCAGTCTGACCTTTTTCATGTAAATGACTGCAACATGCAAGTGACTTACCACACTGAGTACATTCATTAGGTTTCTCAACAGTATGATGTTTTTCATGATTTCGAAGACTACTACGACTTGCAAAGGCTTTACTGCAATGATTACATTCATAAGGTTTCTCTCCACTGTGACTTCTTTCATGAATTTGAAGAAGACTGCGACGTGCAAAAGCTTTATCACACTGATTACATCCATAGGGTTTTTCTCCACTATGACTTCTTTCATGAATTTGAAGAAGACTGCGACGTGTAAAGGCTTTACCACACTGATTACATTCATAAGGTTTCTCACCAGTGTGAGATCGCTCATGTATTTGAAGACTGCTGCGACACACAAAGGCTTTACTGCAATGATTACACACATAAGGTTTCTCTCCACTATGACTTCTTTCATGTATTTGAAGAAGACTGCGGCGTGCAAAGGCTTTACCACATTGAGTACAATTATAAGGTTTATCTCCAGTGTGAGTTCTTTCATGTATTTGAAGACTACTGCGAAATAAAAATGCTTTTCCACATTGACTACACTCATGGGGTTTCTCTCCAGCATGAATTCTTTCATGAATATGAAGATGACTGGGACGTGCAAAGGCTTTACCACATTGATTACATTTATAGGGCCTCTCTCCGGTATGAATTCTTTCATGTATATAAAGATTACTGCAATATGCAAAGGCTTTACCACAGTGGGTACATTCATAGGGTTTCTCAAGAGTATGATGTTCTTCATGATTTCGAAGACTACTACGACTTGCAAAGGCTTTACCACACTGATTACATCCATAGGGTTTCTCTCCAGTATGAATTATTTCATGCCTGTGAAGATCACTGTTATATGCAAAGGCTTTACCACATTGAGAACATTCATAGGGTTTCACTCCAGTGTGACTTCTTTCATGTATTTGAAGATGACTACGGCCTGTAAAGGCTTTACCACACTGATTACATTGATAAGGTTTCTCTCCAGTGTGAGTTCTTTCATGTTTTTGAAGACGACAGCGAGTTGCAAAGGCTTTACCACATTCCTTGCAATCATAGGGTTTCTCTCCAGTGTGAGTTCTTTTGTGTATCTGAAGATGACTGCGACATGCAAAGGCTTTACCACATTCATTGCAATCATAGGGTTTCTCTCCTGTATGACTTCTTTTGTGTATTTGAAGATTACTGACACGTGCAAACGCTTTACCACATTCATTGCAAACATAGGGTTTCTCTCCTGTATGAGTCCTTTTGTGTATTTGAAGATGACTGCTACATGCAAAGGATTTACCACATTCGTGGCAATCAAACGGTTTCTCTCCCGTATGAGTTCTTATGTGTATCTGAAGAGAACTGCGACTTGGAAAAGCTTTGCCACAGTGATTACATTCATAGGGTTTTTCTCTAGTATGATTTTTTTCATGTTTTCGAAGACTACGGAAATTTGCAAAGATTTTTCTGCATTGATTACATTCATAGGGTTTTTCTTCACTATGGATTCTGTCATATATTTGAAAAAAACTATTCTGTGTAAAGGCACACTGCTTCTTTCCATATCCTTTATGCTCACAAGGCTTGTATCCACAGTGACAGATGTTGTAGCTATTAAAGGAGAAATGACAAACAAATGGCTTTCACACTGCACTCACAGTTAAGTTTTTGTTTCCCTTAAACATGTGCTGTAAAGATTAAGGTTACCCCATGGCAACAACATTCGTGCCTCCCACAAACTGTTCCTCTCACTAAACTTTGGAATGTCACTATAAGTACAGGGTTAACAATAGCTTTACTACATGCTTACAAAAGATCTTGGACACACACGGATCCCCTAATCAATGTGTATGCCTTTCATGATAACTGAATGGCATAAAACGAACTGACAAGTTCTTCAACATGGCTCTCTTGCGGCTATGACTAAAATATGTTAAATATTGTTTGCTTGTCTTGCTTCTTAGAGGAATACCTTGCAAACACAGGTCAGCTACCTGAAATTCATGTACACAGTTTTGTGAGAATTTAACAATCATCAATATACATAAAACTGGGCTGTGCTTGTTTACAATGTTGGTTTTCTTTAAAACTGCAGGGCCCATTGAAAAACTCTTCAGTGACACATCTGTACCAGTGTGCATGTAAAATTTACCTTCCATGTCTTCTGGAACTTTGACAGTATTCTTCAATATTCTGGTCTTCCAATTTGTAACCTAAAAGATGGCACCAGAAAACTTATCATCTATTATTGTAAATTATGCAAATTTTAAGTTAGTATCTTTGGTGAACCTGAGAACCATGCTTGATTATTCACTACATTCTTCCTCTTACACAACAGAGATCACAGAAGTGCACCAACGACCAACACACGCTTGTCCCCTTGTTTAGAAAGTGAAGGAAAACTATCATTCTTACCTATTGCAGTGAGGTTCCAGTAGGTCTCCAGCATCACATCTCTGTAGAGACTCTTCTGGGAAGGATCCAGCAAACTCCACTCTTCATGAGTGAAGTTCACATGCACATCCTCATAGGTCACTGTGTCCTAAAGTAGCCAATATGTGTGTGTTACAGAACTGGTGAGACTTACTGATTGAACTATGTTAAAGGGTTACATTAGTAGAAAACTAAGAATTGTCTCCCCATCCTGAGGAGACCTGGGGAGCTACTGAGCACCTTTCAGCTCAAAGGTCTTTCTGCCAGCACCTCAGCTGCCTGGCTCACATGGGTCAGAAACAGGAAGCCTAGCAGTGACAGTGAATCTACTGAAGGTGAGTTTGGTACAGGACTAAAGCTCATTTTCCGCCATGCTGGGGAGGCCTGTGAGGCACCCAAGCAGTTCTCAGCTAGAGGTTTTCTCGCCTGCTCCCCACCTGCCTGGCTCAGCTAGAATAAAGCCAGTTAGCCCAGAGTTGGGACCACAAGGGCAGTGAACATCAGAGTCAACCAGATGACTAGAGGCCAGTGTTAACACAAGCAACAAAACTCAAAGTCATAGGGCACCTCCGGAAACCAGTGGTCTTACCACAGTAAGTGCTGGAGATACTATGACACCCAAAGAGCAAGAAAAATATTTAAAATCTGAAGTTATGAAAATGATAGAGGCATTCAAGGAAGAAAATAAACCTCCCAAAATATCACAGGAACATACATTCAAACAGATGAAAGAACTGACCAAATCCCTTAAAGAAATTAAAGAAATACAGAAAACTACAATCAAACAGGAGAAGGAAATAAATAAAACTGTTAAAGACCTAAAAATGGAGCTAGAAGCAATAAGGAAAACACACACTCTGAGACAATCCTGGAAATGGAAAACCTAGGGAAGAGGACAGGGAGTATAGACACAAACATCACCAACAAAATACAAGAGATGGAAGAAAGAATCTCAGGGGACTGAAGAAATTGATGTATCAAAGAAAATGTTAAGTCTAAAACGCTCCTGACACAGACCATTCAAGAAATCTGGCACACTATAAAAAGACCAAACCTAAGAATAATAGGAATAGAAGAAGACGACTTCCGGCCTTCAAGGACCAGAAAATATTTTCAAAAAAAATCATAGAAGAAAACTTCCCCAACCCAAAGAAAGACAGGCCTATAAACATATAGGAAGCTTACATAACACCAAATAGATTGAACCAGAAAAGAAAAAAGAAAATCACCCCTGCTACATAATAATTAAATGGGCAGAACAAAGAGAGAATAAGAGAAAAAGGCCAAGTCACATATAAAGGCAAACCTATCATAATTACACCTGAACTCTCATCAGAAACTAAAAGCCAGAATGCCTGGACAGATATCTTACAGACACTAAGAGACCATAGATGTCAGCCCCAACTACTATACTCAGCAAAACTTTTAATCACCATAGAGGGACAAAACAAGATATTCCATAACAAAAACAAATTTGAACAGTACCTATCCACATATCCAGCCCTACAGAAGATACTAGCAGGAAAACTCTTAACACAAAGAGGCCAACCATACCTAGGAAAACATAGGAAATAAATAACCCCACATCAGCAAAACCAAAAGAATGGAATCACCCACACTCTACTACTACCAACATTAAAATAAGAGGAAGTAACAGGAACTGGTCATTAATATCTTTCAATATCAATTGCCAGGAGCCAAAGCCAATTAGTGTAGCCAAAGTCATTTAGTGGAGCCAAAGCCAACAGCTGCCAAAGTTACCAACAGCTACACTAAGACCTAAGGTTATGGGTGATAGATTTATGTGAGAACATCTGCTCGTTAGGCTTGGAGCATCCTTGAGATATCTTAAGGAAACATTCTTACGGTATCTTGCAGGTGCAGTATCTTGAACCATAAACCACTTTCCTATCTCCTGCAGCAATCAACTATCCTTCCACCTTTCTGCATTCTCCCTATAACGTTGTGTAAAAATTACAAATAAACAAGACCTTGATCAGACAAATTGT